>NC_051063.1:184812561-184854141 GCF_004664715.2 Peromyscus leucopus
ACTCGGGATGAGTATACCAACATACACAGGCATACATCACACACACACACACACACACCGACTTAGATGGATCCTTCAAAAATAAAAGACTGGGGGTATGGAGCTATGTCTCAGTGGTTAAGAGCACTTGTTCCTCTTCCAGAGTCTCTCCCCAGCTCATACCCACCTATAACTCCAACTCCAGGGTATCCAATGCCTCTGGCCCCCATGGGCACCCTGCACTCACATGCACATATCCACATGAAGATGCACACCTATACATAATTTAAGGTATAAAAAAATTAAGTGTTAAAAATTAAAAGGTGCTGGGCGGTGGAGGCGCATGCCTTTAATCTCAGCACTTGGGAGGCAGAGCCAGGCAGATCTCTGTGAGTTCGAGGCCAGCCTGGTCTACAGAATGAGTTGCAGGACAGGCTTCAAAGCTACACAGAGAAACCCTGTCTCAGAAAACAATAATAATAATAAATAATAAATAAATAAATAAATAATAAATAAAAGGCTACAGTAGAATCTGAATATTAAGCCTCTGAGTGCCAAGTGGGATGCAGACCAGGCAGTCTTGGGTTTCCAACCCTGGAGACCATTTTTCATCTGTGTGCCTTTGGGAACTACACCTGTGTTCTCTGAGCCTTAAGTTCATGGTAAGTAACTCATATCTCTTCTCCTTTCTCAACAAGTAGCTGTTATTGTAATTATTACCTAAAGGATTCCTTCTGGGGTCCTGGAGCTCAGCCTCCATTCCGGTTCCTTCAGTCGGGGATTTCAAAGGCCATCTATGTCAGAATCACCTCCAACTTTGCTGCAATGTAAATTTTGGATGCAATGTCACACAGACCTAGTGAATCAGAACCCCTAATAAGGTGACCTCAGTATTTTGCCACTCATCTCTGATAGAGACTAGACTTTGAGAACCTATGGCCTAGGTTAAAACAACAACAGCTTATATTCTAAAATGCTAAGTATATAGTAAATATACCATTTAGCCTCCACATTTTCCTGTGGCAAGATCAATGGTGGCAATTTGTACTGTTATCCCAATACATTCATTAGGACATGGAAGAATGAAACAGTCCCAGACTGTGTCCCACGATGTCTATTCCCATAGCAGACATCACTAATCAAATGCTGACAGATATGTTGTCTTTATGTTACCGGAGTTCCAGACATCATTAATCAAACATTGTTTAGACAAACAATCATTGATGGCTTGCAGGAGGGATCTGTGAGCCTCTTGAGGTTTCTGGGACTGGAGGGTACCAGTTTCAGGGGAAGATTCCACCTTCTTGCCTCGACTTTCTAGGTTCAGCCTGAAATAGAGGAGCTGGACCCCTCACCTTCCATGACAGGACAGCAGGTTTCAGACAAGCACCAGCTAGGACGGTTGCAGTATTCACTGGATTATGACTTCCAGACTGGTCAGGTGGGTGTGAAGGAGGGAGAACGCTTGGGAAGTGTTGGGGGGGGGTCTCAGGGGCTCCGGGTCTCCCTTCGTCGTGGAGGCCACGGGAGGGAGGCTGAAACATGAGTCCCTCCTCTGTGTCTGGGCACCTGCAGCTCCTGGTGGGCATCTTGCAAGCCGAAGGACTGGCAGCGTTGGACCTGGGGGGTTCCTCGGACCCCTATGTGAGTGTCTACCTGCTGCCAGACAAGCGGAGGCGACATGAGACCAAGGTGCATCGGCAGACCCTGAATCCACACTTTGGGGAGACCTTTGCCTTCAAGGTGAGTTCCTGCTCCATCACCCCGTGGTCCTCAGCCTGCCTCTAGTCCCTGGAGTGCCAAGGACTGACCCTTCAGCTTGCCCTGGAAGGAGACACAGCTGAGTTTCAGCTGCCAGCTTGTGTGTGTACAGGTGGTGGGAAGCTGTTCCCTGGGACCCAGAATTATCCCTGGGAACACTGTCAATGCCTGGGAACAATGCCTGTTGCCTTGGTCCTCGGACACTCCTGTTTGTGTTCTGTTAACACCTGAGTTGTCTTCCGTGGATCCCCGTGCTTTACTGAGGTCCCTGGAACCTCATTGCCCCATGTTATGGGGTATTTGGACTCTGTGTGAAGATGTGTCACTGTGGTTGGTTTAATAAAGAGCTGAATGGCCAATAGCTAGGCAGGTAGAGGTTAGGTGGGATTTCTGGGGACAGAGAGGACTCTGGTAAAAAGAAAGGCAGAGTTGCCAGCCAGACACAGAGAGGAAACAGGAGGTGCAAGATGGAAGAGAGGTAATGCCACATGACAGAACATAGGTTAATATAAATGGGTTAATTTAAGTTATAAGAGCTAGTTGAGACAAGCATGAACTAAAGGCTGAACTCTTATAATTAATAAGAAGTCGCTGTGTCGTTATTTGGGAGCTGCAGCCCTCCTCTGCTTCCACCGGAATATTCTATCCCTCACGCCCTCTTTCTCCCTGACTTCCTACCCCCTCCCCTTGTGTTCCCTTCCACCAGGTCCCGTACGTGGAACTGGGGGGCAGAGTGCTGGTCATGGCGGTGTATGACTTCGATCGCTTCTCCCGCAACGATGCCATCGGGGAGGTGCGGGTGCCCATGAGTTCCGTGAACCTGGGGCGGCCGGTGCAGGCCTGGAGAGAGCTGCAGGTGGCTCCCAAAGAGGAGGTGAGCATGCGTGGCCCCTCCCATCCCTACTCTGGAACAATCAGATTGCAGACTTTCCAGTCCTTCAAGTCTGCAAGCCCCTCCCCCCCCACCCCTCCCACTCCATTCCCCCTCCCCCCCTCCAGCACAGGCGCCAGAGGGCGGGCAAGCTGGCCCTGAGGAACAGGATTGACAGCCCTGGTGGTTGACTCTTGGACCATTCCATTCCAAAGCAAGCTGGCGAGGGGTAGCGGCCCGATTTGGGTGATAGGTTCCATTCCTCCTTTTAGCAGGAGAAACTGGGGGACATCTGCTTCTCTCTCCGCTATGTCCCCACGGCCGGAAAGCTCACCGTCATTGTCCTGGAAGCTAAAAACCTGAAGAAGATGGATGTTGGAGGACTCTCAGGTGCGTGCGTGTGCATGTTAGGGCTTCTACTGCTGTGATAAAGACTATGATTAAAAAAAAAAACTTGGGGAGGAAAAAGGTTATTTAATCTTCCAACTCTTATGTCACATTCCATCACTGACAGAAGTCAGGGCAGGAACTCACACAGGGCAGGAACCTGGAGGCAGGAGAGGATGCAGAGAGGCAGAAAGGAGTCCATTTACTGGCTTGCTCCCCATGGCTTTCTCAGCCTGTTTCTTACATATCCAGGACCATTTGTCCAGGGTTGATACTACCCAAGTGGGCTAGGTCCCCCCACATCAACCCCTAATTAAGAAAATGCCCGGCCAGGCGGTGGTGGCACAAGCCTTTAATCTCAGCACTCGGGAGGCAGAGGCAGGTGGATCTCTGTGAGTTCGAGGCCAGCCTGGGCTACAGAGTGAGTTCCAGGAAAAGCTCCAAAGCTACACAGAGAAACACTGTCTCAAAGAAAAAAAGAAAAAAGAAAATGCCCCATTGTCTTGCCTACAGGCCAATGTCATAGAGGCATTTTCTCATTTTTGGTTCACTCTTCTCAGATAACTTTGACTTGTATCCAGTTGATAACAAAAGAACAACAAACACCAATCAGGACAGGGGGTGTGTTTCTGCCTCAGGGCTCTGACAGCTCCTTGACCTGGAGGGTCTCTTAGGGGACAGCAGAACCCCACACTGCTGTGGGATAATACAGAACTGATCTTATCCGGAAAGGGGGGATCTGAGGGGCTGCATGGGTGATTCTATGGAGGTCCAAAGGAGATTCTTCACTGCTTCCACACAACCTGATCCCCAAGAGCCCAGCGGTGGGGAGTTGACGGATGCCCTTCTTCACCCCAGATCCCTTTGTCAAAGTGCACCTGCTTCAGGGAGGCAAGAAGGTTCGGAAGAAGAAAACCACCATTAAGAAGAACACCCTGAATCCCTATTACAACGAGGCCTTCAGCTTTGAGGTGCCCTGTGACCAAGTGCAGGTGAGTGCAGCCATGGCCCTGCTTCCCCTGGGACAGCTCCACCACAGAAACCCCCAGGGCTGGCAGTGGCCAAGGAGCCAGGGCATCACGGAAGAAACCAGCTCCTGAGGTCTGAGGTTGTTCCTCTCCTTTTCCTCCTTTGGAGACCAGTAAGTCTGGTCTTAAAACCCGGCCTTGGGCGTGCTCTCCCCTAAGCGAGACTTGCATGCATGGATAGAAAGCCTGTCCCCAGCAAGCTCCGCCCCCAACAAGCTCAGACCTTCCAGTTCCTATAGAAGAAAGCGTTTATGGGCCACGGCACCCATACCAAGGCCTTGCATGTTTGCCCCTCTTCTGAGCCCTGATCTCTAAGGAGGCTCCTACCAAGCTCCGGACAGTGGGTCCTGTGAGCTTATCTCTGTAGAAGTTTGTTTTCAGCAGGGTGCTACAGCACACGCCTTTGATCCCAGCACTCCGTAGGCAGAGGCAGGCAGATCTCTGTGAGTTCAAGGCCAGCCTGCTCTACATAGCGAGTTCCAGGCTGGGCAGGGCTACATAGTGAGACCCTGTCTAAAAGAGAAAAAGAAAGGAAGGAAGAATTTCCTTTGCAAAGGAATGAAAGCCCCTGGGCACCTTTTTTCTCCAGAGACAGGGTTTCTCTGTGTAGCTTTGCGCCTTTTCTGGAACTCGCTTTGGAGACCAGGCTGGCCTCGAACTCACAGAGATCCACCTGCCTCTGCCTCCCGAGTGCTGGGATTAAAGGTGTGCGCCGCCTGGCTCCTGGGCACCTTTTTGTCTTTTCCAACTGCCGCTCCTCCCCGCCCCGAACTCCCGTGACAATGCCCCTACACAGGCTGGTCGCAGGGAGAGGATGTCCTTGGCGATGACCCCTGCGCCCCTCTCCATGCCTCCTATCTCTCCCCCCCCCACTCCAGAAAGTCCAGGTGGAGCTGACCGTATTGGACTATGACAAGCTGGGCAAGAATGAGGCCATCGGGAGAGTGGCGGCGGGCGCAGCCGTCGGTGGCGCCGGCCTTCGGCACTGGGCTGACATGTTGGCCAACCCCAGGCGGCCCATTGCCCAGTGGCACTCACTGCGGCCCCCTGACCGAGCCAGGCCAATGCCCGCACCCTGATCCCCGTCAGGCAAGCACCCGACCCCCGGTCCCTCGCTCCCAGCCCCTTACAGGCCTCCCCACATGCCTCTCCCTACTCCCCAAATGTTGCATCCACTCCTACCTCCACATTGGAAATGTTTCTAACTTCTAGCACCAGTCCCATACCCAGAAACGCAGTGATCTTGTGGGGAGGTGGTTAAGTCTGGCATCCCCTGCCCCAGGGTCCTACCCTCTGCTTTGACAATCAGCTGTGAAGCCTCTTATCTCCTGTCTCCCAATCTCTCAGCTCTTCCCACACAGCTTGACCCCTGTACTGCTCCTGGGCCAAATAAATACTCAGCAGCTTGGAGACTCTGCCCCCAAGGCTCCTTGATGTGTGTGTGTATGTGGGGGGGGGAGACAGGACACAGTAGCTGAGACCAAGAATGATGCTCACCTCCAGGCCCAAAGGCATGCCAGGCCAGAATTAACACTGAACACCTTGGACCCCCACCCAGGGAAACCCATCCATTGACCACACTAACCCATTCACATACTTTTCCATTCTTTCCCTGAACCTAGGTTTCCTCACTAGAAGAAAACACTTGGGATGGTAACAATGCCTGTTGTGTGACTGCTGTGAGGAGTCAGGGAGAATTCCCTTATCCATGAATTAGTCCATGTGTTCACCAGCCAGGTAAAGAAAGGTTGGACCACTGAGCCACACCCCAGCCCCTCACTGGGGGATTCTAGGCAGGGGCTCTACCACTGAGCCACACCCCAGCCCCACTGGGGATTCTAGCAGGGCTCTACTACTGAGCCACACCCCAGCCCCTCACTGGGGGATTCTAGGCAGGGGCTCTACCACTGAGCCACACCCCAGCCCCTCACTGGGGGATTCTAGGCAGGGGCTCTACCACTGAGCCACACCCCAGCCCCTCACTGGGGATTCTAGGCAGGGCTCTACCACTGAGCCACACCCCAGCCCCTCACTGGGGATTCTAGGCAGGGGCTCTACCACTGAGTCACACCTCCAGCCCCTCACTGGGGGACTCTAAGCAGGGGTTCTACCACTGAGCCACACCCCCAGCCCCTCACTGGGGGATTCTAGGCAGGGGCTCTACCACTGAGCCACACCCCCAGCCCCTCACTGGGGATTCTAGGCAGGGGCTCTACCACTGAGCCACACCCCAGCCCCTCACTGGGGGATTCTAAGGAATCACTCTACCATTCCTCACCCCAGCTGTCTTTTCATCTAAGTTGCCCAGCCTCTCCTTAAACCCACTCTGTAGCATAGGCATTAAACTTGTCATCCTCCTGCCTCATTCTCCCTAGTATCTGAGACCACAGGCCTGCAACACCAGGCCCCTGTGCACATAGATTTTCATGCCCAGTTGTACATCCTTCTTCTCCCCCTCTCTCCCCTTTTCCTCTCTCTCCCTTACTTCCGTCTCATTTCCCTGGGGTCTTCTGTGTACAGCCTCTGTGGAAGTGTGGACTAGAATAGACACGAGCCCAGGCAGGCTTTACGCCTCATCATGTACTCTTATCAAGGAAACAAAGCAGATACGTTTTCAGCTGAAATCTCCAGAAAGTCCGTGACCACACCACCCTGAAGTCTCAAGAGCCCATGGCCCTTCTACGCTGAAATCTCCAGAGCATCTTACTGTCCATAATGCAGATACTTGAGGAAAGCCAATGGTGCGCTTTCCCTCCCTCTGTCAACACATGTTGCTTGCCATCATACTTCTGGGAGGACGATTACCTGACCAACTTCATCCCCCCCCCCAGGCAGGATTAGGCATGATGGACAAGCTCTCTGATGTTTGGGAATTCACACCCACCACCGAACAGGAGGAAATAGGGGCACAAAATATCCCCAGATACTAGGAAAAGAGTATACATTTGTCCCTTGAACTTCATGGTAACCAATGAGCAAGGAAATCAGTTGTTCCATGGGTTATAGTGTCCATGAGATTTAGAAAATTTCCCCAGAATTGCCCGGCGGCGGCGGCGGCGGCAGCGGCGGCACACGCCTTTAATCCCAACACTGGGGAGGTAGAGGCTGGAGGATCTCTGAGTTTGAGACCAGCCTGGTTTACAAAGTGAGTTCCAGGACAGCCAAGGTTACACAGAGAAACCCTTTCTCGAAAAACAAACCAAACCAAACAAAAAAAAAAATGAAAAAAAAGAAAGAAAGAAAAGAAAAATAGAAAAATTCCACAAAATCGTAGCAGTTATTTCTCCTGTGTGACCATGTGTATTGCTCTTAAGAAGACAATCTGGAGAGAAGGCTCAGTGGTTAAGAGCACTGGCTGCTCTTCCAGAGGTCCTGAGTTCAATTCCCAGCACCCACATGGTGGCTCACAAACCATCCATAAGAGTATCTGATGCCCTCTTCTGGTGTGCAGGCGAACACACAGAGCACTCATACACAAGAACATAAATAAAGTTAAAAGAGAAGACAGCATTACCTACAATTAACTACTACCACCACTACTGCCAATACTGCCCTCAGGCAACTCATGATAAATCCAATGTTTATTAGCATTGACAAACGAAGAAAATGTATGTAGTTTGCTCTGAGTCACACAGCCAAGAAGTCTGACTTTAAGTCCTGGTACTTGAACAATGTGTCTTTTTATTTTTGAAGATTTATTTATTTTGTTATTCTGCATGTGTGAATGCTTTGCCTGCTTCTGTGTTTGTGAACCATGTGTGTGCCTGGTGCCCACTGAGGTCAGAAGAGAGCACTGGATCCCGTGGGACTAGAGTTAGTAGACAGCCACCATGTGGATGCTGGGAATTGAACCTGGGTTCTCTGCGAGAGCAACAAGTCTTCTTAACTGATGAGCCAACTCTCTAGTGTCCAAATCTGTTATGATTCAGGTTATGATCTCAGGGTCTCTGGTTTTTCCATCTTAGCAAGAAAGCAAACCAATCAGAAGAAAACCACTGTAAATCGTCACTGATGTTAAGAAATAAACCCAGGGTCTGGAGAGATGATGGTTCAGAGGTTAAGAGCACCTGATGCTCTTACAGAGGTCCTGAGTTTGGTTCCCAACATCCACATATTGAATCATGCCATCCATAATTGGAGTTCCAGGAGGTGTGATGCCTTCCTCTGACCTCCGCAAGCACTAGACACACATGTAGTTCACATGCATGTGGGGAAAACATACATCTAGGCTGGGCATGGTGCACATAGTCATAGCACTCGGGAGGCAGAGTCAGCTGGATCTCTGTGAGTTCGAGGCAGCCTGGTCTACAGAGTGAGATCCAGGATAGCCAGAGCTACACAGAGAAACCCTGTCTTGAAAAAAAAAAAAAAAAAAAAACCAAACCAAAACAAACAAACAGAAAGGAATGGGTGACATGCATAATGATAAGGGAGAAATAGAATGGAGTATTATTCCACCACAAAAAAGAAGTGTGCTATTAGAGTACTCGCTGTGTAGACCCGAGTTCAAATACCAAGCACCCATATGGAACCCTGGCAAGGCCGGAAGCATTGGCAACACTACCGCTGGGCATCGGAGATACACAGACTCAGGAAGCAGCCTGACAAAAACGGTCAACTTCCACTCCAGTGAGAGGCTTCTCACGGAAATCAGATGGGCAGTGAGAGAGCAAGACCCCAGACATGCCCCTCTGGCCCCTGCATTTTCGTGGGCACAAGCACCCACACACGCATGTGCGCGCACGCATACAGTACTAAACTCACATGAAGGAATGAGAGACTAATGTATTCTTCATCATGAACCTGGAGTTATGTAAGTTATGTAACTTGGTGAGCATATAATACATACTTCTTTTTAAAGATCCATTTCTTTTCTTTCACGTGAACGAGTGGTTTGCCTGTAAGTGTATCTATGTACCACCTGCACGTATGCCGTCAGAGGCCAGAAGGGGGCATCAGATCCCCGGCACTGAAGTGCCATGCAGTGCCATACAGGTGGCTGCCCTGTGGATGCTGGCACCTGAACCCAGGTCCTGGGGGGGGGGTTGGGAGCAGCCAGGGCTCTGACTGCTGAGCCATCGATACAGCCCCTCTCTACATGATCAAGCTTGAACGTTTAACCCTGCTTCTGTCCCCTGACCACCTCGTCCCCACCCACCCCTGCCGTTGACTGGCGTATAGTCGTTTACCATCACACCTGGTTTTACGTGGTGCTGGGAATGGAGCACAGTGCATCGAGCATGCTTATCAAGAGCGCTACCAAGCTGACGATGGCCCTGCATCTATTTTTTCTATAGCATCATTTCCTTTACTTTTTTTCTTCGTCTAGTAAATTTTGTTCATTGCTAGGGTCTGAGAGACCGATGTTCAGTATCTCCCCAGGAGGGAGATTTTTCTTTTAATTTATATTTTAAATTGTTTTATTTATTTGTGTGTGTGTGAGACAGAGAGAGACAGAGACAGAGAGACAGAGAGAAAGAGAGAGGGAATGAAAATTAGTTGAGAGCTAAGCCATGAGCTAAGCCCTGCCCTGCTCTCAACATGGGTTCAGGGACACTGATGCTGATACGGGAGTCATCATTGTCCTGTGAACCTGTCGAACAGCTGTAGGCATGCAGGTGATGACTGAGGGGGGGGGGAGTGTTTGTGGGTTCCTAAAGATCCCCTGGAGCTGGAGGTACAGTTATGATCCCCCTGATGTGGGTGCTGAGAACTGAATTCTCCAGTCCTCTGAGAGAGCAGCAAATGCCCTCAATTACTGAGCCATCTCTCCAGCTCCGGGGCTGGCGGGTGTGGTGGGGTGGGTGTTGTTTGTTTGTTTTTAATATACAGAGTCCTACTACATGGCCTTTGCTGGCCTAGAACAAGCTATGTAGACCAGGCTGGCCTTGAACCACTGATCCTTCTGCTCAGCCTTCAGAGTGCTGCTGGCCTTACAAGTTTTCGCCACGGTGCCTGCTAAGGATTTAATATTTAGTAATGACTGTGAGTAGCAGCCTGATCACATAATTTGAAAATTTACTGAGCAGCGTCCTGCTTTCCACCCGGTGAGGCCTGTATTCAGTCAGAGCCCAGGTGTGAAAGAAAACAAAAAACAAACAAACAAACAAACAAACAAAAAACAGATCTGAAGGCATGAGTCTGGGCTCCGTGCTATAATTTGGATTCATAGAGATTCCATTCAAAGCCAGGGGTGGTGGCTCACGCCTTTAAACCCAGAACTCAGGAGACCGAGACAGGATTGCCACAAGTTTGGAGTAACTAGAATACAGAGGGACCCTCTCTCCCCCCACCCACTCACCCACCCACCCCCCAAAAAAAGGAAAAGAAAAAGTAAGAACGGGGTAAAAAAAGAAAAAGATTTCGTTCAGTTCTGATTTAATTTGAAGCAGCAAGCTAGGCCCTTCCCTTCCCAGAAATTTGGACAGATCCAGATTCCACCCTCTCCCGCCGGACTGTCGTCATGACAACCGCGTCCGGCGTCCTGTTCCGGACCACATCGCAGCCGTCCCCGGCGCTTCTATTGGTCAAAAGTTAGTAGTGAGCGGTACCTTTTCGCATTTATTGGTCAGTTGATAGCAATGATGCAAGTCCGTCTGCTCCCATTGGCTGACTGCTCATAGAGGGCGGAGCCTCTGGGAGACAGTTGTGCAGGCTTTCTGGAGCTCAGCCCGGCACTCTGCGGGAGAAGAGCCACTTCCAGGGATATTTGGAAGGATAAAGGTGAAGGGATCAACCTAGAGGCGAAGGGGCAAGAAGCGAGGGGCAGCGAGAAAGGGATGGGGTGGATAAATGTGGAGTTTCCAGGATCCCTGTCCCCGCAGGGCGATGACCACACCTGCAGGCTCGGCGCCGGCTTCGGCTCTGTGTCCTGGTGGGGTCTGTCTCCTGCGCTGGATCTACAGGCTGAAAGTGAGTCTCTACCTTAGGACCACACACGGTCTTAGACAGAGGTCCTTTCCAACTCCCATGTGCACATACCTCATAGCACTTGTGTCCATGGCAGGGGATGCTGATTGTGTGTGTGTGTGTGTGTGTGTGTGTGTGTGTGTGTGGTGTGTGTGCGCGCGCGCGCGCGCGCGCCCACATATACCTAAATTAAATGGCTGGAGAAGGGCACCCTCAGAATCTTCTTTGATGATACCGAATGCCATAATGTAGAGGTACAGCTGCCTTTGGAACCCAGGCTTGGGGTACCAGGCCTGCTGGATTCTTGCAGCTTCTGAAGGCGCTGCAAGAAATGAAGGCATTAGGTAGCCGGACTCTGCCCGCTATCCTCTTGCCAGGTCCTCCCGTGGACCCAGAGTCACTGGCAGAGACAGAGCACAAGATCCCGGAGTTGGATGTCCTGCTGTTAGGCTCTGTGGATGGGCGACACATGCTGCGGACGCTGTCCAGAGCGGCGCTCTGGCCTCGCAGGAGATTCAATGTGAGCTGGGATTCTGGGGTCGTGGATGGGGCGGAAGAACTGAGAGCCCAGATTCCCCAGCCGTTGAGAGAAGAGAGGATTGGAATTAAAACTCCCAGGTCCTGGGGAAAAGGGACTTGACAGTAGGCTGTGGGGTCTGAGGAGGTGGAAGCTGAAGGTCTCAGACCCATGTCGTGGGGTTGGGGGCCTCTGGGCTTCAGAAAGAGGGAGAGCCCAAGACCAGGTATCCAGTGTGGTGTGAGGGATGATCTGGACTCTAGACTTATGGCTGAAGAAAGGGACTGGCAATCTGGAGCTAGTATTTCAAGCCTGTAATCACAGTTGCTCGGGAGGCTGAGGCAGGAGAAGCATCTCATGTATAAAGCCATCCTGGGATACAGAGAGTTAAAGGCCCGAGTTCAAGAATGACCCAGGCAGATCCTGCCTCATAATAGGAAGGGAAATAGAAAAAGAGCTCTGGGAATTGTAGCTCAGGGGTGGAGCGCTGCCTTAGCTTTGTACAAGGCCCCTGGTTGTGTTCCATATCCGAGGTGGTGGTGGTGGGGGCGGCGCAGGAAGCTAGTGTTCTGGACTCTAGACCTGCAGAATTGTCTTGTCTGCCATTCCTTCAGTTCTATGTGCTGGAGAATAATCTGGAAGCTGTGGCTCGACACATGCTGATCTTCAGCCTGGCCCTCGAGGAACCAGAGAAGATGGGGCTCCAAGGTCAGTTGCTGAGACTCTAGCATCCAAACTCAGGGCTCTTCCCTCTCCCTTCAGAGACGCTGGCCTTCCAATGATGGGACTTGAATTTTTGGAGATGGTACAGGGGCAGGCAGGTCTCTGTGAGTTCAAGGCCATCCGGGTTTACATAGTGAGTTCCAGGCCAGCCAGGGAACATAGCGAAACCTTGTCTCAAAGACACAACATAAGGGGGCTGGAGAAATGGTTGGCTCAGGGGTTAAGAGCACTGGCTGCTCTTCCAGAGGTCCTGAGTTCAATTCCCAGCAACCACATGGTGGCTCACAACCATCTGTAATGAGATCTGATACCCTCTTCTGGCATTCAGGTAAATATGCAGAGCACTTACACATAAAAAATAAAAATAATTAAATAAAGCAAACTTTGGGGGTGTTGCCCCCTGGATGGTGGCACAGGTTGTCACAGAACTGGGGAGGTGGCTAGGAGGTTCAGAAATTTCAGGTTGTCCTTGACTACGTAGAGCTCTAGGCTCTGTGGGATGCACAAAATGCCATTTCAAAACCCAGACAGAGGCTGTGGGACTGGGTCAGCTAGTGAAGGTGCCTGCTCTCAAGCTTGATGACCTGAATTTGATTCCTGGGACTCACATGGGTGGGTTGAGAGAACTGACTCCTGCAAGTTGTCATCTGGCCGGGCAGTGGTGGCTCACGCCTTTGATCCCTGCACTCAAGAGACAGAGGCAGGTGGATCTCTGCGAGTTTGAGGCCAGCCAGTGCTATAGAGTGAGCTCCAGGACAGCCAGGGTTACACAGAGAAACCCTGTCTCCAAAACCAAACCGAACCAAAACGTGAAAAGAGGCTTGAGGAGATAGGTCAGCTTGCCTTGCCTTCGTGAAGTCCCCGCTTCGATCCGCAGTGCTGGGTGGTGGCTGCAGTTCCTGAACTGGTGATGTTTGCCATGTCTTCCCTCCTGCCTCTTCCGTCCCACCTCCCTCCAGAGCGATGTGAGACCTTCCTGGAGCTGTGGGGGAACGCGCTGCTGCGACCCCCGGTAGCTGCCTTTGTGCGCGCCCAGTCTAGCCGCCTGGCCCATCTGGTCCCTGAACCGGATCGCCTGGAGGGGCAACTACCCTGGCTCAGCCTCCGGCCTCTCAAGGTGCCAGATCTACCCGCCTCTGGGCGGGAGGGAGCACGGCCTGGAATTGGGTGGCTGCAAAAGATTGGAAATGAGTGGTTCGGAGGAACTGAGGGGCTGGAGCAGGCTGGGGTGTGGAGGTCCCAATCCCACCTCTGTGACTCCTACTGTTGGGACGTAGGGTTAGGGAAGCCTTTGCTCTCTGAGTCTCTCTCTCTCTCTTCCATCCCCATAATCATTCTCACGTAACGGGATAACGGGATGGAGGGGAACCCTCCCTGTCTCCCTGGCTCTCTCTCTCCATGCGTCCCTGGCTGTGCAGTTCCGCGAGCGGGATGCCCTGGAGGCCGTGTTCCGCTTCTGGTCAGGTGGGGAGAAGGGACCTGAGGTCTTCCCCATGAGTCGCCTTTGGGACTCCAGGCTGCGCCACTACCTGGGTTCCCGCTACGATGCCCGGCGTGGTGTGGCCGACTGGGACCTGCGCATGAAGCTGCAGGATCGAGGGGTGAGGGTGCCTTGGAGCAGGGGGCCGGCGTCTGAGTCCTGAATGACGCAAGAGGGCTGGGACTTTGCCCCCGGGTCTGAGGGAGGAAGGCTGGGCTCCTGGGTCTGAGGAAAGAGGGCTGGGGTTGCACCCCCTGAGTCTGAGGGAGGAGGTATAGGTATAGAGATGGGGTTCCTATACCAGATTCATCAGGGCCTTCTTTCCCACCCTCTATTCCAGGCCCAAGTCATCCACATCCAGGAATTCCGACGCTGGCGGGACACAGGTGTTGCCTTTGAACTCAGAGACGCCAGTGCTTACCACGTGCCCAACAGGACCCTGGCGTCGGGTCGCCTCCTGAGCCACGTGCGTGTCTACTCCCAGGCTTGCTCTGCGTCTTTTATTTCAACCTACGAGCCAAGGTCCCCCGATTTGGACCTCACCTGTGATCTCATCTCCCCGTATTTTTTTTTTTCCAGCGTGGGGAACGCGTGGCAGCGCGCGGGTACTGGGGGGACATCGCCACGGGCCCCTTTGTGGCTTTCGGCATCGAGGCGGACGACCAGAGCCTTTTGCGGACGTGTAACGGACAACCGGTCAAGGTGTGTGGCCGGTGGAGCAAGTGTTAGGTCCAGGGAGCGAGTTCCTGCGCTCTGCCTTCCAAGCCCGGCCCCTTCCGCCAAGCCCCGCCGACGCTCTTCGGTCCGGTGTCGCCAAGTAACAGGCTCTGTCCCCAACCTCTGGGGCCCCACTTGGGAGCGCTACGATCCAGTCCTCTTACTCTGTCCCAAACCCCGCCCTGGAAAAGCGAGAAGGAATTCTAGTTCGGGGCTGGCTGTCACCTGTGCACAGTGAGCCCCGCCCCAGCCAATCTATCCCACCCCCTAAGGCTCCCAGCCTAACATCGGGCCCCTCCCCTTTTCTCCTGTGCAGACTGCGGGCGACATCACGCTGCACAACGTTACAGAGCTGTTCAGAGAAGTGGCCGCCTGGAGGGGCCCGAGAGCCATCCAGGGGTACCTGGAGGAGACGAAGTCGCCGGAGCCGGATGGTAGCTAGCCAACAGCTGCAAGCTGCAGATTGGCGCTGTTTTTTCCCAAGTTTGGATGGAGCTAATTTGGGATACCTGGGCAGTTGGCCTCTAGTTGGCGTTTCTTCTCTCTTTCTCTCTTGCCCTCCCTCCCGAAGTCCTGACGCCATCAGTAGGAGAAGTCTCAGTGCTCTACAGAGGTCTCACTGGGAACTGTCTAGACTCCCCGCCTAGACACCCTCCCCACCTGGATTCTGGCTGTCCCTCCTTTATTCCATCCCTTCACTTTCTCCTCCCTAGGCGCCTGTTCCTCTATTCAAAAGGAGTCTCTGCCTCGTGGGCCCACCTCCCCAGACTTGCAGGAATCCAGCTCAGAGACGGGGTGGAAAAGGGGGCTTGTAGAAGGATAAGGAAGGTCGACAAGATAGCTCAGCAGGGAGAAGGGCTTTGCAACCCAAGTCTGGTCCCTGGGACGGAAGTAAAGGTGGGAGGAGAGGACTGACTCCTTAAAGTTGTCACCTCACCTTTCACACGCATACAGTGGAACACGTGATCACCAAAAAATAATTTTAAAGAAAGCCAGGCGTGGCCGTGCGTGACTGCCGTCCCAGTATTCAGGAGGCAGGGGCAGGAGGAAATGCCTGCTGTTTGTAACAATTCCAGACATCTTCAGCTGCAAGATGAGAACCTGTCTCCAGACAAAAAACAAAAGTAGAGAACAAGGGGCGTCCAATACTTGTCTGACCGCTTGTGTGTGTCTTTTTTGCTATCTCCCTTAAGATTCAGTTATTACGTATGTGTGTATGCACACGCACGCGTAGGCTCCTTCAGAGACCACAAGAGGGCGCCATCTCCTCAGAAACGAGTTAGAGGTGGTTATAAGCCGTCCGACATGGGTTTTGGTGCTGGGCACCAAACTCATGGTCTCTAAAGAGTAGCACGCTCTCTTAGCAGGTAAGCCATCTCTCCAGCCCCAGAATTGACCTTTTTTTTCTCTTGCAGCGCCTACTCAAGAACCCTTTACTATGCACTTTCTGCCTCTGGATTCTTCGCAGACTCTCCACCATAAGACCTGCTACAAGGGCCGGTTCCAGCTGCTCTATGTAGCCTGTGGGTAAGTGGGACACAAGATGCTCAGAGAGACCTAGAATTGGGCCCGGTTTCTTCTTTCTCGGGACCTGGAGACTTCAGCTTCGCCATCTCCACCCTCTCCGGGCCTTCGCCCCTACCCGTGTATCTCAACTCGTAGCCTTTTCTCTCCGCAGGATGGTCCATCTTCTCAGCCCTGAGCTTGGGGCTTGTGTGGCCCCTGGAGGGAACCTCGTTGTGGAACTAGCTCGGTGAGCCAGAGGAGCGGGGTGGGAAGATCCCAGCTGGGCCGAAAGCCCGGTCTCCTCACATGCAGTTTCCTGAACCAGGTACTTGGTGGACCTGAGACCCAAGGAGTTGAAGGCGTTCTCTGACCGCGTCGGGGAGATAGCGCGGGCCGCTGGGTTCGCCCCTCATACTGGAGCCATCCCCTCTGAGACCTTTGCACGCTTCTACAAGTTAGGGGACTCAACTCCGGGTGGCGGAGACTCAGCTGTGGAATCTGGACCTGCGCCCTGCAAAGTCCTAGCCCCTCCTCTAGAGGCGATGAGCCCACCCCACGCTGACCAGGCCCCTCTAGAGGTGATGAGCCCACCCCAGGCTGACCAGCCCCTCCTCTAGAGGCGATGAGCCCACCCCAGGCTGACCAGCCCCCTCCTCTAGAGGCGATGAGCCCACCCCACGCTGACCAGGCCCCTCCTCTAGAGGCGATGAGCCCACTCCAAGCTGACCAGGCCCCTCCTCTAGAGGCGATGAGCCCACTCCAGGCTGACCAGGCTCCTGTTCTAGAAGCATTGAGTCCACCTCAGGCTGACCAGGCCCCTCCTCTAGAGGCGATGAGCCCACCCCAGGCTGACCAGGCTCCTCCTCTAGAGGCGATGAGCCCACTCCAGGCTGACCAGGCCCCTCCTCTAGAGGCGATGAGCCCACTCCAGGCTGACCAGGCCCCTCCTCTAGAGGCGATGAGCCCACCCCAGGCTGACCAGGCCCCTCCTCTAGAAGCGATGAGCCCACTCCAGGCTGACCAGGCCCCTCCTCTAGAGGCGATGAGCCCACTCCAGGCTGACCAGGCCCCTGTTCTAGAAGCGATGAGCCCACCCCAGGCTGACCAGGCCCCTCCTCTAGAAATGATGAGCTCACTTCAGGCTGACCAGGCCCCTCCTCTAGAAGCGATGAGCGCACCCCAGGCTGCCCTGGTCCTGCCTCTAGAAGCAATCGGCCTGCCCCAGACTGACCTAGCCCTCCTCCGGAAGTGATAAACCCACCGGCGGCAATGTCCACAGTGAACGCACCTCCAAAACCCAGAGACCAAGTTAACCACTAAAGCAGGCCCCAGGATTGACAGCAGCTCATAAAACCAACAACCCTCAGGCCACCGCTGGCTGGAACGTGGGTTTACTCTGCGTTCTTTCTCAGCCCCAGTGATATAACTAGAATTTGAGATTACTTTCCTGGAACTCTCAGCTCTACGATTTAGGTGCGGGGTGCGGGGTGTGTGTCCTAGACTGTTCTCTGAGTTATCATCCGAGACTAACTGCAGGCTGGAGGCACAACCTGGGTTCCAGGTCCTCTCCTTTGCCTTGGGCCTTTCTCTCCTGACACGCTACTGTTGGGAGGGACAGGGACATCTCCTCGCCTGCATGTGGTTCAAATAAAGAGTGCAGGGTCACCTCTGTGTGTCTGTCCTCAGTCGGTGTCCAGTGCCAGGAGAAAGCGGGGGGGGGGCGGGCAGTAGAAGCCCCATTTGTGGGTTTACAAGTGAATCCGGTTTTATTTCACAACCTGGGCTCCTACACATGAACGTTCAAATTACACACGCTAGGGGCAATGAAACTGACCCAAAATTGGAGGAGGAGACAGGGAATTGTAGGTCTCTGAAAGACTGCAGTTTAGTGAGGGGCCAGGGCCTGGACCCCTAGGTGTGAGGGGGAAAGGAGGGGCCTGGATTTCTGGGTGTGAACACGGGGAGCTGAAGCCTGGACTCCGTGAGAGAAGAGGGAGCTGGCTTCCAGATTTCCCCGAGTCTGATGGAGGAGGGAGTTGGGGCGTCCGAGTCAGAAAGAGGAGGGGTGTGGATCTCTTGGTCCTCCAACTGGGGCTTTGCACACTCCTCCCCTCACACCGTTATCTCCAGTCCTGGGCAGGGGAGGAGCCAGCGGTATATTTAGTCTTTGTCCTCGCCCCTTATCTCAGTGTCCTCTGCGAGGCTTGAGCAGCCTAGAGGGGACCCAACCTCTAGAGACCTCCAAGGTCACCGGGGACACCCCTGAAGGACCCTCCAGGAACCTCTGATCCCTTTCTCTGCCTCGGGGATCAGCATGGCAGACGAGTAAGTGAATCTTGGGGACCTGGGACTGGAGTCCCCAAGGAACGGGGATAGGCGCGATCTGTCTTCAGGGGCCATGCCAGGGCGCAACTTGGTTGGATACTTGGCCTGAGGTGGCAGAATGTAAGGGTGGTTGGATTTCTGGGTGGAAATGAGGTAAGGATTTGAGAATTAGACTCCTGGGGTCCAAAGGAGTGGAAGCTAGTAGCCCCAACCTCTTGGTCAGGGGGACCACGTCCTTGATCGCCTCTTCACGGTTTCTCTTCCTTCAGGAGCAGCGATGCGGTGAGCGCCCTGAGCTAAGGAGTGGAGTGGGAAACCCAGAGCGGGCGCTGCAGCCGACTGGGACGCAGTGGGCGGGGGAGCCTGCAGCTATAGGTGAGGGTACCCGGAAGGCCAGGGTGGCAGGGTTTGGGTAATGACTGTAGTCTGCTCCACCTCCCCAGCCGGCACCAGCCCCTGTCCGACGCCGCTCCTCTGCCAACTACCGAGCCTATGCCACGGAGCCACACGCCAAGGTGGGACGGGGTCCTAGAGGGCGGGGCCCCGCTGGGCGGGGCTTCAGGGTTGAGACTCCTCAGGGACCCAAGGAGGGGCGGCGCCAAGGCCTTGGTAGGGGTGGCAGCACTCTGGTGATGGGTGGAGCCCGATGGGGGGGGCGCAGAATTTCGGAAAGGTGCAGGTTAGACTTGGTGACAGCTGCCTGTGGGCAGAACTCCGCTGCCCACAGCAAGGCTTAGGCGATGCGGTGGGGAGCGGTGGATACATAGGCAGTGTGTAGCTCTAGTCAGAGCCCAAGCTTCCGGTGGACTCAGCGTTCTAGTTGAAGAATGGGTGGCCCAAATGTACGTGTACTCGGGGGGGGGGAGGTGGTGCCTTGCAGCCCCGCCCAGTGTCCACTTGGGGACCTCTCGCTGGCTGACCTTTTTCCATGTCACCCTGGCAGAAAAAGTCGAAGATCTCCGCCTCGAGGAAGCTTCAGCTGAAGGTGATGATGTGCTGGGAGGGGCAGGGCCTTGATGGGCGGAGCTTTTCTGGGCGTGGTCTCATTTGGGAGTGTGTCGTTACCCCCCCCACACACACACGCATGCACGCACGCTCACACACACGCGCGCGCAGAAATGAGACAGAGTTTTTGAGTAAAAGACACCAACTTGGATGTTCTGTCTCTCTGGAAGATGGAGGGAAATTTTCATTCCTATGCTTTTTGGGGACGCTGTTGTCTGCTTCGACCTTTCCGCAGACTCTGATGCTGCAGATTGCAAAGCAGGAGATCGAGCGTGAGGCAGAGGAGCGACGTGGAGAGAAAGGGCGTGTTCTGAGCACTCGCTGCCAGCCTTTGGAGTTGGATGGGCTGGGCTTTGAAGAGCTTCAGGTACCAGCTCACAAAGCAGGGATTCTTGCCGAGCCTGGGGCCAAGTTGAGCCTGGGGCCCGTCTCCGGTCTGGCAAACCTCGGGTATTAGGAGCACAAAGCCCAGTCTCCCTGGGACTGGGACCTGCAATCCTTATGCCAAGCAATACAGACAGCCCTACAACATCAAAAACCCAGTGTAGCCAAGCGGTGGTGGCGCACGCCTTTAACCCCAGCACTCGGGAGGCAGAGCCAGGTGGATCTCTGTGAGTTCAAGGCCAGCCTGGTCTACAGAGCGAGATCCAGGAAAGGCGCAAAGCTACACAGAGAAACCCTGTCTCGAAAAACCAAAACCAAACCAAAACAACAACAAAAAACCCCAGTGTATTGCTCCAACCGTTGCCTGCCAAGTCTCAGGATTCTTGGTTCCTAGCCACATTTCTTTAAGTTTCCTGGAGTCTGGATTCCAATCTTGCTTCCTTCCAGCCCCGCTTTCCTCAGGTTCAGGAGTCCAGACCTCAGCACGTCTCTCCCAAACTCAGGGATGTAGAGCCCAGGCCTCCTCCCTCAGGCCAGGGAACCCCGTCTCCAGCCTCCCTCTCAACACGCATGCATTTCTTCATCAGGACTTATGCCGGCAGCTCCATGCCCGGGTGGACAAAGTGGATGAAGAGAGATACGATGTGGAAGCAAAAGTCACCAAAAACATCACTGAGGTGGGGACCTTGGGGAAGTCTGGGCACCTACATGGTAGACTGAGATCTCCAGGTCTGTCCCTTCAGGCTGAGGGCTCCGCTGCTTGTGCTTGATAGAACTAGTGGAGTGGCTACACCATGGCAAAGGAAGCTGTTTCTGAGAGACAGCACACGCAAGGCGGAGCCTGGGTGGCATAAACAGGTCTGTGGAGAAGGGTGACTCAAGCACGGAGTAGTAGTATATGAGTCGAGACCTGGGTCAGGCAGTCATGATCTGCACATTGCTGGGCTGAGCTGTGTCAGAAACTTTGACGGAAGGGCCCCGAGGAACATCTGGAAGTCAGAGCTGGAAGAGAGGCGGAAGTTTAGATACCGATGGCAAGGTAGGGGGGATAAGGGGAAAGTGTAGGTTAGAAGAGTCGTGTGCGAAGGAAGCTGAGGTAAGGGGGGCAGTCTCCATGCCCCCATATGGTCACCCCCAGATCGCAGATCTGACCCAGAAGATCTATGACCTGCGTGGCAAGTTCAAGCGGCCCACCCTGCGAAGAGTGAGGATCTCTGCAGACGCCATGATGCAGGCGCTGCTGGGGACCCGGGCCAAGGAGTCCTTGGACCTGAGGGCCCATCTCAAGCAGGTGAAGAAGGAAGACATTGAGAAGGTGAGTGTGGGCGAGGGCGAGGAGAAGGAAGGCAGGTGCTTGAGAGGGTCTGAGCAGCCACAACCACAGTAAGGTCCAGACAAAGAGATGTGCTTGGGGTTCTCCTGAGAAGCAACTGATGAAGGGAACTCAAGACGTCAAAAGGGAAGACAGTGCATTAGGGAGAGAGGAAGTAGCAAAGGGCAGGAAGTACCCGGAGACTGGAGGCGCTCGGGGGAGAATAGGGGTGCCGGGAGAGAGTAGGGGTGCCTGGGGAGAGTAGGGGTGCCCGGGAGAGACTGGAGGTACCTGGGGGAGAATGGAGGTGCCCGGGAGAGACTGGAGGTGCCCGGGAGAGACTGGAGGCGCCCGGGGGAGACTGGAGGCGCCCAGGAGAGACTGGAGGTGCCCGGGGGAGACTGGAGGTGCCCAGGGGAGACTAGAGGTACCCAGGAGAGACTGGAGGTGCCCGGGAGAGACTGGAGGTGCCTGGGGGAGACTGGAGGTGCCTGGGAGAGACTGGAGGTGCCCGGGAGAGACTGGAGGCGCCCAGGAGAGACTGGAGGCGCCTGGGGGAGACTCGAGGTGCCCAGGAGAGACTGAAGGACCACGGGGGGAGACAAAAAGTGCATAGTGGAGACAGGAAATGCATCGGGGAGACAAGAAGAGTAGACGGCGGAGACTAGAGGTGTATGGGGGAGACAGGAAGTACATGGGGGTGACTAGAGGTGTATGGAGGAGAACTGAGGTGCAAGGAAGTTGGCGAGATTGTCTGAGGAGCCAAGAAGCGCTCTAGAACCAGATTCTTGGACAGGCATTCAGCATAGAGTGGTCTAGCAGGCTCGAAGGCAGAGAGAGGGATATTTAGGGGATAGATACCAGAAAGAGTTCTTACTTCTGATCTCTCACCTCCAGGAGAACCGGGAGGTGGGAGACTGGCGGAAGAACATCGACGCGCTGAGTGGAATGGAGGGCCGCAAGAAGAAGTTTGAGGGCTGAGCCCGGGGCTCCATCCACTCTTCACACTGAGGATGTGCCCGAGGAATAAACCTCTCTAAACTAGAAGTGACTGTGTGTGTGTGTCTGCTCCCCGGGAGTTTAGGCATAAGAAAGGTGGGGGTAATGAAGGTTGGTGTTCCCCCCAAAGCCCTATAGGGGTGTGGTGACAGGCACGTTTCTAACGGGTTTCTAACATGGGATAGACTCCTCTGCAGAGGGCATAGAACACGCTGAGTTCAAGGAAAGATGGGCTAGTGGACCCCAGAGGTGACTCTGGGGTGAGGAGCACTGGCTGCTTTCCCGGAGGACCCTGCTTTGATTCCCAACACCCACATAGCAGGTCAAAGTTGTCTGTAATTCTAGTCTCGAGGGATTCTATACCCTCTTCTGGCTTCTGCTCATACAAGCAAACTATCCATACATATAACTTTTTTTTTTAATTAAAAATGAAATTTTTTAAAGTTCCAGGAAAGGAAAAATAAAAACATAGATATATTCACAGTGAGGCAGACAGATGATAGAGACACTGTAAAGAGACAGAAGTAGAAAACTCAGTCAGGTATGGCAGTGCATGCCTTTAATCCCAGCATTTGGGAGGCAGAGGCTAGCCTGGTCTACACACTGGGTTCTAGGACAGCCAGAGATACATAGTGAGACCCTGTCTCAAAAAACCAAAACCAACCAACCAACCAAACTAACAAATTCGTGAAAAGCCCCAAAGAAATAGAAAACGAGAGAGAGAGAGAGAGAGAGAGAGAGAGAGAGAGAGAGAGAGACTCGGAAGGATGGAGAAAGGCAAAGAAAGGTAGAGTCAAGCGATGCAGAAGCAGAGCTTTATGTGACTACACACAGACACCTCCAGGAACACACCAGGGACAACAGATACTCAGGAACACAGGACAAAACCACGGAGAAACTGTTAGTCCCGGCTGGAGACGTGAAGGACTGAGGGTCAGGAGTTCAAGGTATCATTAGTTACATAAATGAGTTTGAGGCTGGCACTGCGACGTGAGACCTCAAATCTTTCATCACCCACACCCCCCAACAAAACAAAACAACTGCAGAATTTTAGAGCAGTCCAGAGAGAAAAGAGAGAGAGGCAAAGAGAGCCCCAGAAAGGGAAGGCAGAGCCCTGAACACCCACAGAAACAAACCCACAGACGGAGAGCATGGGAAGCCTGCTTTCCGGTCACTGGATTCCCTAGAGTTCAAGGACATGGCTTGGCTGGGGGCGGGGGCTGGAGGATACTAAAAAAGATCTGTGTCAGATGGAGAGAGGAGGGGCTGGGAGGGTGAGGGCTCGCCAGCCTGACACCCCATCCTCTCCCTCCTCCCCACACCTGCTACCCAGCTTTAGCAGCCTGTTGTCACCATGGTGGAATCCTGGTGGCGGACAAAGGGGTGGGGGTGGGGGAGGGGAGACAGTTGGACAGAGACAGAGAGGGGAGAGATGGAGGAATGAAACACACACACAGAGAGAGAGAGAGAGAGAGAGAGAGAGAGAGAGAGAGAGAGAGAGAGAGAGAGAACATGCAGATGCAAGCCACAGACAGGGGCTATAGGAGAAGTTTGAGAAAAGCCATGCAGAAGTAAAAAAAAAAAAAAAGCAGGAACCACGCCTAGACCCCCCCCTTGCCATTAACCCCCCTTTTCCTGTACTGTTTCCAGTCTTGGGGACTCCAAAGCACAGGATATTGTGTTAGGTGCTCTAAGAGAGCTTTGTGGGGTGCCTGACCTAGCCTGGATTCAAGAGCCTTGTTGATGGACTCCCGACAGGGATCATGAAGCAGACGGCAGGTGTTGGAACCCCGACCGGGAGCCAGAGGGAGCAGGGCAGACTCTGAGCATGGGGGTGGTGTCTGAACAGAGGAGTCCTCGCCCCCTCCTCCAACCTGGGGCGGGGCTGAGCATCCAGCTATAAACCGAGGGGGTGCGTCCTGGTCCTCAGAAGCGTCAGCAGCCCTCTACAGCATCAGTGGACCCAGCCTTAGGTAACCCGGCTCTAAGTTCTTCACACTGATGTCTTTGGGGGAGTGAGCAGACAGGCGTGGGAACCAGGTGTGAAAACGAGGGCAGGATCTTCTCCTCTTCCTCCTGCTCCTCCTCCTCTTTCTCTTCCTCTTCCTCCTCCCCTTCTCCTTCTTTGAGACAGTCTCATTCTGCAGCGTAGGCTGGCCTTGAGTGCGCAACAACCCTTCTGCTTCCTGAGTGTGGAGATTAGAGGCAGCAGCAACCCAGCTAAGCCTGAGCCTTTGGGAGGACTTGGATTGGCCGGGGTGGAGGGGTAGGATTTGTGGGTTACAGATTCTGGGGGTGCTCTTCTTAACATGGTGGAGGAGGCATTTGGAACGCAGAGGCATGTGGATCTCTACGAGTTTGAGTCTAGGCTGGTTTACAAAGGGAGTTCAGGGTTACAAAATAATACCATCTAAAAAAAATTGTGGAGGTCTCAGAGGCTGAGGAACCACAGGATCTGTGCTTGAAGGTTGTGTATTAAGGTTTGGGAAATCTCGAGGTATGAGGATCTGGGGAAGGACTTGGGCTTGAGGTCTCAGTGGTACAGGCCAGAAGTCCCAATGCTCAAGAGATTGAGGCAGGAGGATTTTGATTTCAGGGCCAGCCTGAGAAACAGAGTGACCCTGATATGGAAAAAAGAAAAAAGAAATAAATAAACAGATCTATTAGGAATGGCGGCATCATAATTCAGGGTGCTGTAAATGGGACCTCTGGGTTTGGGTGTCCGGTTTTATTTGAGGATCTTATACCCTGAGGTCTCATACCTGGGGATCAGCCAAGTGCAGGCTGTGTTCTGGCACTCTCTGAGGCAGAAGAAATCAGGAGTTCAAGGTCATCCCTGGCTACATAGTGAGTTCAAGGCTAGCTTGTGTTATGTGAGACCCTGTCTCTACCCCCCTCCAACTCCCCCCCCCAAGTCTTGGGAGTCTTAGAATGTAAGTGCCCATACATGTACTAGTATGAATTGGGCACCTGATAATCTAGAGACACCGAGATTTCGTGGTCTCACAGAACAAGGGCATAGGACGTGGATCTCAGAAGCTGTGGGAACTGAGCCCTGAAGGTCTCAACCTGGGGACTTTCAGGCGTAGAGAAGCAGAGTTGGGGGGGAGGGAGTTAAAGTTTTTAGTTTTTAGGGGATCAGGATGGAGCCTTCTTCCCTGAACAGAGTGTAGGTGGAAGGGAAAAGAGATACACAATGGGAAGAATGCTGGGCAAACGAGGGTGCTGTGGCAGGAGAGGGGCGTGGTGGGGGGAGCCCCGCTTCTCCACTTCCTTATTGGGAAATGTCCTCTGTTTCTCTGTCTGTGACATTCCCCCGAAATAGCACCAGGGGTGGGGCAGCCATTGTCTTCAAATCCTGTCCCTTTTCCAATATCTCCTAATCCCTCCAGGGATCAGGTTCTCGTGAACCTGTCACAGGACAAAAGAAGACAGCTGGGGCGGGCGAGGGGGGCAGGGGAGGCACGCTTGGCACGGGGCTGTGGCCTGGCCTCCATGAATTGGGATGCTGGATGCTAGCCTTCCCTGCCCTGACCCAGAGGTCCAGACCCAGGAGTCTAGGCACCAGCCCTCTTACCCGGGGACCTACCCGACTCAGCCTCCCTCCTCTGGTCTGCAGGTCACGCCACAATGTCGGACACGGAAGAACAAGATTACGAGGAGTGAGTGATGACGTCTGGCAGGGTGGGGGCGGGCTTGCAATGTGGAGAGAGCATTCCAGCCCAAGATGCCTAACTGACCCCTCTCTCTCCTCTCTCCTTGTCCACGTCTCTAGGGAGCAGGCAGAAGGTAAGTAAGGAGAGGGTGGCCTAGGGGGCGGAGGATGCAGGAAGAAGCCGGCGGTCTGTCCAGCACCATTTTGGCGTAGGGGAGGGGGTGGGATGTTCTGAAGCTGTTCCCAGGAAACCTCGGCAACAGGTGGGCATGCTCCCTGTTGCATTGACAGCTGGGGCACGGATGCCATCCTGTTTAGCCCACTCTCCAGGACTTGGGCCTGGACTCCCAGGTCTGAGGGAGGAGGGCTGGGGCTACCCCATAGGTCTCTGGTACACACTTGCTGCTCCTTATCCCGGATGTAACGTCTTCTTTGTGTGTCCCCACACTCCTTCCAGATGAGGAGGCGGTGGAGGAGGAAGGTGAGGCCTGAATCCCGCAGGTCCTAGGAGGCCTTGGGGTGGGGGTGGGGGTGAGGGAAGGAACAATGTGTTGGGTTGGAGGGTCCTGGGTCCATTCTTTAACAGCATCTCGCTTCTCTCCCCATCCCTCTATGCTACTGTGTGGCTGCCCCCTCCCAATCCCCCGCTTCTCCTCCTGCCCCTCCCAGCCCCCGAGGAGCCGGAGCCGGTGGCAGAGCGAGGTAACCATAGCTTCTTCGCTTCCTGGGATTGATTCGGGGTGTCTGGGGACCCCGACATCATCAGGTCCGCCATCCACCGTCACCCCATCGGCTCCTGGATAACCTGCCCAGCCCAGCATCACCCTTTAAGCCCCCAGGGCCCTGCGCCCTCTGGTGGCCGTGAAGGGAAATTGCCCTGCGTCTTTTCCCTTCCTTAAAGGCTGTTGTACAAGCCTTCATTCCAGTCTTGGAATAAGGCTTACTAGAAAAGTCGAGTGTTGTCGGAGAGGTGCCCCACCTCCTCACCTTTTGGCCCCCGACCCTATATGTTATATCTCTCCCCATATACATTCGAAGGTTGGGGCCTGATCTTTTTTTGATCTTACGTTATTTTTTGTTTGTTTTGTTTTTGAGACAGGGTCTCACGTAGCCCAGGCTGGATTTGAACTTGCAGCAAACTTCCTGCCCCAGCCTCTCGAGTGCTGGGATTTTACAGTTGTTCACCACCACGCTCAGTTTGTTGATTTATTTAGGGTTTTTTTTTTTTTTTTTTTTTTTTTTTGAGACACAGTCTCAACCTGTAGCTTAAGCTGGCCTGAAACCACATATATATCCTAGGTTGGCCTTGCACTCATAGCAATCCTCCTGCCTCAGCCTCCCAAGTGCTAAGATTACAGGCATGAGCTCAGAGGAACCTGAACTTTAGAGTACTTGTAAGAGTATGGGGGCGGGGTGGGGTCTGTGTCCCAAAGGAACGGGGGGGGACTGGGGACAGAGATCTGGGGTCCCTGAATGAGGAGAAGAGATGAGGTCTGCTCTGTTGCTGGGTAGGATGGGGAAGACAGGATTCAGTCAGGGGTTTGGTCTCTTGGGTTTCCAGAAGTTGGGGTGGGGCACCCCCACACCAGTGCAGAATGTATATCTGATGCGAGTGACCCTCTTCCTCTGTTTTGGCCCCTTTGACCCTACCCTTTGCTTTCTTAATGGCCTTGCCCCGGAACTGGACTCTCAGATCTTCCTTGGGTTCCCTCTTAGGGGTGCCAAGCTCTGCACTCGACTCTTGCTAATTCTCTTTTTGTATTCCTTCATTGCCACCAGAAGAAGAGCGCCCCAAACCCAGGTGAGATGCTGCAGGGTGGGCGTGGGTCACAAGACGGTCCTCCCACGCTCTCCCACCCGTAGAGACAGGGCACCTGAAAAGCAGATTGATGAGGGCTTGCAACGGCCCACCTTAATTCTTACAGCGAGAAGTTCAGGCCCTTCCTGCACTGTGAAACAGGTCAGCTATAATAATAAGGTTCTAGAACAGCGTGCAAGGGAGCCCTGGGGCAGCCCAGGCAATCAAGGAAGATTTCCTGAGGGAGGTGATGTCTGAATTCTGATGGATGGAGACCTTGCTAGCTGGAGAAGTTATTGGGTACATGGTAGGCAAAGAGAGCCAGGTTTTACAGGCAAAATTGATCAGAAATATATCTTTATCTATATCTCTCTATCTATCTATCTATCTATCTATCATCTATCATATCTCTATCTCTCTATCATATCTATTTATCATATCTCTTTCTATCTTTCTTTCTTTCTATCATCTATCTATCTATCTATCTATCTATCTACCTACATCTATCTATCTATCTACTATCATCTATTATTATCCTATCTATCTATCTTCCAGTCTGGATGCAGAACCAGGTCATTCAGAGAGTACGGCTAAGCCAGGGAGGCCAGTGCAGGCCGTGGAAGCTCACTGAGCTGAGAGTAGCCTGGGGTGGTGATGTTAGGGCCAAGGTTTTGAGACCCTAGGAGAAAGGGACACACTGCACAGGTTCCAGGTCAAGGGACCACAGCGAGGGGTTAGAGCTGCTGGGAAGGGAGGAGGAGGTGAGGGCATTTTCCGAGGGTTTCCGGGACTGACAACCAATGAACGGTAGAGACACCACCACCTTAGGGAAGTGGATGAACCCTGCCAAGGCATGGAGCGTGGTGACGGATGAATTGTGCAGGAGATGTCTGTTAACCTGAGTCTTGGGAAAGAGTGTGAGCTGGGCAGAGTGTCGCTGCACCCTCACACTGCACCCTCACGCTGCACCCTCACGCTGCACCCTCACGCTGCACCCTCACTGCACACACTGCACCCTCACACTGCACACTGCACCCTCACGCTGCACCCTCACTCTGCACCCTCACTCTGCACCCTCACGCTGCACCCTCACGCTGCACACTGCACCCTCACGCTGCACCCTCACTGCTGCACCTCACACTGCACACTGCAACCCCTCACGCTGCACACTGCACCCTCACACTGCACCCTCACTGCTGCACCCTCACGACTGCACCCTCACACTGCAACACTGCACCCTCACACTGCACCCTCACACTGCACACTGCACCCTCACGCTGCACCCTCACACTGCACACTGCACCCTCACACTGCACCCTCACGCTGCACCCTCACACTGCACCCTCACGCTGCACCCTCACGCTGCACCCTCACACTGCACACTGCACCCTCACGCTGCACACCTGCACCCTCACGCTGCACCCTCACGACTGCACCTCACGCTGCACACTGCACCCTCACGCTGCACCCTCACGCTGCACCTCACGCTGCACCCTCACGCTGCACACCTCACCTGCACCCTCACGACTGCACCTCACACTGCACCCTCACCCCTCACCTGCACCCTCACACTGCACCCTCACACTGCACCTCATGCTGCACCCTCACGCTGCACCCTCACGCTGCACCCTCACACTGCACCCTCACACTGCACCTCACCTGCACCCTCACACTGCACCCTCACGCTGCACCCTCACACGCTGCACCCTCACCCTGCACCACCTGCACCCTCACACTGCACCCCTCACCTGCACCCTCACACTGCACCCTCACGCTGCACCCCTCACCTGCCCACTGCACCCTCACACTGCACCCTCACGCTGCACCCTCACACTGCACCCTCACGCTGCACCCTCACCCCCCCCCCCCCCCCCCACCCCACTGCAACCCTCACGCTGCACCTCAACGCTGCACACTGCACCCTCACGCTGCACCCTCACGCTGCACACTGCACCTCACGCTGCACCCTCACACTGCAACCCTCACGCTGCACCCTCACGCTGCACCTCACGCTGCACCTCACACTGCACACTGCACCCTCACACTGCACCCTCACGCTGCACCCTCACACTGCACCCTCACGCTGCACTCACCTGCACCCTCACGCTGCACACTGCACCCTCACGCTGCACCTCACGCTGCACCTCACACTGCACCCTCACACTGCACCCTCACACTGCACCCTCACGCTGCACCCTCACACTGCACCCTCCACCGCCCTCACCGCACCCTCACGCTGCACCCTCACACTGCACACTGCACCCTCACACTGCACCCTCACACTGCACCCTCACACTGCACCCTCACGCTGACCCCTCACACTGCACCCTCACCGCACACTCACGCTGCACCCTCACCTGCACCCTCACACTGCACCACTGCACCCCCCTCACGCTGCACCCTCACGCTGCCCCCCCCCCCTCACACGCAACTGCACCCTCACTCCCCTCACACGCACCCTCACGCTGCACCCTCACGATGCATCCTCACGCTGCACCCTCAGTACAGTGGCCTTGGAAATTCCAACCTCAACATCTGTGGGGTTTGTCACTCTCAAATCACAGCTATTAAAAGAAACTGTCGGTGTCCTGAACATTTTCTCGTTACAGCTGTGCACTCTTGCTGTTAAACAGCCAATAACAGGGCATTAACACAGCTGGGGTAGCCCTAAGTTACTTACAGAAGGTAAATCTTGGAAGTTTATGGAACTTAGTATGCATGAGCCCTGGGCTCCATCCTTACCCTTGAAATACAGTTTTAGAGGCTAGAGAGATGGCCCAGTGGTTAAGAGCACTGGCTGCTCTTCCAGAGGACCTGGGTTCAGTTCCCAACATGCACGTGGTGGCTCACAAACACCTGTAACTCCAGTTCCAGGGGATCTGATGCTTTCTTCTGGCCTCTCTGGGCACTTGGCCACACACATGCTACACAGACATACAATTAAAGAAAAACATTTTAAAAGAAAACCAAGTGTCTAGGAGCATGTATAAAAATTATATGAAAGCAGTACATTTTAAGCTTTAAAATTTTTTATTATTTATTTTGTGTGTGAGTGTGTGAGGACAAAGGCATATTTGAGTTCAGAGGATGACTTACAGGGCTCAGTTCTCTCTTTCCACCATGTCGGTCCCAGGGAATGGAACTCAGATCATCAGATTTGGTCCTTGGGCCTTTGATTGCTGAGCTATCCCTGCCTCCCCTTTGAAAAAAATCATTTATTTTTATTTTGTGCACATTGGTGTTTTGCCTGCATATATGTTTGTGTGAGGGCATTGGATCCCCTGGAAATGGAGTTACAGACAGTTGTGAGCTGCCACGTGGTTGCTGGGAAATGAACCTAGGTCCTCTGGAAGAGTGGCCGGTGCTCTTAACCCCTGAGCCATCTCTACAGTCCTCCTTGCCACACACACACACACACACACACACACACACACACACACACCCTTTTCCCCCTCTGAGACAGGGTTTCTTTGTGTAGCTTTGGCACCTTTCCTGGAACTCACTCTGTAGCCCAGGCTCTCGAACTCACAGAGACCCGCCTGCCTCTGCCTCCCGAGTGCTGGGATTAAAGGTTTGTGCCACCACCGCCTGGTTCCCTGCCCCCTTTTTAATGCAGAGGATTCGGCCTATGGCCTTATATGCTCCATCTTGAGCCACATTCACAGCCCCTCACCGGGGGATTCCAGGCAGGAGAATCCTCCTGAGTCACAGCCTCGGTCCTGGTTGTACTTTTTAGTTTGAGGCCGGGTCTCACAAGTTTCCAGGGCTGGCCTTAGTTTCCCTCTAGACCAGGCAACTTGCCTCTGACTCTCAAGTAGATCGGATGACCGGGTTGTGTCATCAGACCCTGCCCATGTTCACAAGTATGTCAAAACAGGTAAAACAACAGTCTTACACGTTTTATTAAACCCAACCTACTCAAACTGCATTTCTCTGACTGTGGTCTCCACACGGACTCGGGGACAGCTGCCACTTTGGACAGCATGTGGTGAGGTGGGTGAGGGAGGCCGGCCTGCTGATGATCTCTATCCACTTCTGTCCACACAGCCGTCCCGTGGTGCCTCCTTTGATCCCCCCAAAGATTCCAGAGGGCGAGCGCGTGGACTTTGATGTAAGCGACAGGTGTCCCACTCCAGACGTACCCGCTGGTTCCTCGGCGCCTTGAGCCCATTCTGATAGGTGCCCCTCTTGGCTCCCTTCTTGAAATGCCTGGATTTACCCTGTTGTCAGCAAGGAATGCTTTGCTGACATCTGCCGGAAGCCGTCCCAGCTGGCTGTCAATCATCACCTGGGGCTGGGAGGGGCGGCTCTGGGGCCTGGTCCCGCGGCCTCACGGGCTCCCTCTGCAGGACATCCACCGGAAGCGCATGGAAAAAGACTTACTGGAGCTGCAGACTCTGATTGACGTGCATTTCGAGCAGCGGAAAAAGGAGGAGGAGGAACTCATTGCGCTGAAAGATCGCATCGTGAGTGGGGGAGGCCGGGTCCTTCAGTCTCTCCTCTTCCCTTCCTCCGTGAAGTGCTTTGGGGTCTCTGGCAGAAATAATGGGGACCCCGGGTGGTTGCACTCCAGTGTGTATTTCTGCCAGGCGTGCACTTAGGAGACCAGGGCAGGCAGATTGCCACGAGTTTGAGACCAGCCTGGGCTATATGAGACTAGCTCAGAAAAGGAAATAAAAGAAACCACACTTATTTCTCTTGCTGCCTACTGGTGGAGGGAGGGATAATTTGGGGGATCCCCCTCCCGCATCACCCTCCCTTCCACCCCCAGGAGAGGCGTCGCGCAGAGAGAGCTGAGCAGCAGCGATTCAGAACCGAAAAGGAGCGAGAGCGGCAGGCCAAGCTGGCGGTAGGCGTCTGTCCCTTCGCTAGAGAAGAATACTTCCTTTCCCGCTTTTGCTATTCTTTGTGGTTCTCACAAAGTCCCTGTAACGTATAGCACGAGGGCTTTTCTAATGAAAGGCTGAACTGCGTATACATTTAAAAGTCTACTGCTGGTTCGGCTTCAGGCACGGCTGGATCAAGAGACTCCAGCCATAGCACAGAGACTGAGCTTTGCTGGGTGTGTGGGGTCAGACCTATGATCCCAGCATCGAAGAAGCCGAGGCAAGAGGATTTCTGTGAATCTGAGGCTCTGGCTGAACTATCTATCACGTTAAGGAGTGGGTCCCTCGGTGGTTCCATCTGCGCTCATTATGGAGCTGAGCCATCGACGACCCAGGCTAGGCGTCTTCCTCCCTCAGGTCTGCAGGGTCACATGGAGGGAACCCCTCTGTTTTCACAGGAAGAGAAGATGCGGAAGGAGGAGGAGGAAGCCAAGAAGCGGGCAGAGGATGATGCCAAGAAGAAGAAGGTCCTGTCCAACATGGGGGCTCATTTTGGGGGCTACCTGGTCAAGGTGAGTCTAGCCTGGGGAAGCCTGGGGTCTGTGTTTACAAGGAGGAGGAGGAGGGAAGGGAAGCTTCAGAGTGCTGGTTCGGAGGAGCAGGACTGAGCCTGTTCAGGGGTAGCTGTCACTTTAGATAACACGTGGCCATCTGCTGAATGTCTCTATCCCCTTCCGTTCACAAAGCCTTCTGGTGGTGCCTGGGTGTAAGGGAAGAAGAGTGACCTGTACTCCCGTGTCTGATGGAGGAGGGCTGGAGCCTGGGCCCTTGGGTCTGGGAGAGGAGGGGCGGAGCCTGGGCCCTTGCTTGGGTCTGGGGGAGGAGGGGCTGGGAGGAGGGCTGGAGCCTGGGCCCTTGGGTCTTGGGGAGAAAGGCTGGAACCTGGGCCCCTTGCATCTGGTGGAGGCACTGGCCACGATCAAAGGACCCTGAGTGGATTTAGCCTCCAGGTTCCATCGTTGGCTTGGGGTTCCTCCTGTCCAGGCAGAACAGAAACGAGGGAAGCGGCAGACTGGCCGCGAGATGAAGCTCAGGATCCTGTCTGAGAGGAAAAAGCCCTTGAACATCGATTACATGGGGGAGGACCAGCTCCGGTACGTGCTTGTTTGTGGCTCGCCTAAGGTTCCCACGGGTGGCGTTCCTTTTCTGGGCCACTGTTGCTTTCTCTGTTCAAAGGGTCACCCAGACGCAAGCTGTCCTGTGACTGGCATGGCCCGTAGAGTCCGGCGGTCATAGTGCCCCTCCCTCACTGAGGTGGAATCCTAGCGTTCAGGAGGTGGAGGCAGGAGGATCAGCAACACACCTTTACATAGTTAAAGTAGTAATCCACAACATAAACAAATATAACACATCTTTACCTAGTTAAAGTAACATTCCACAACATACCAGCTATACCAAACCCAAAGAGACTTGCTGTGTGGCTTGGGGTAGGTGTCTCAACCTCTCTGGGCCCAGAACACAGCACCCAGTCCTTCTTGTCCTGCCAGGGAGAAGGCCCAGGAGCTGTCAGAATGGATCCACCAGCTGGAGTCCGAGAAATTTGACCTGATGGAGAAGTTGAAACAACAGAAATACGAGGTGGGACCTGCCTCTTTGGGGTCCGGGCTTGCTGACAGGGGTGGCTGCAGGGCTTCTGCTGGGTGTCGGTGTCTTAGCCTGACTTTCTTCTCCACAGATCAACGTGCTGTACAACCGCATCAGCCACGCCCAGAAATTGTAAGCGCCACCCCCAGCCTCCGCCTAAGGCCTGCCCTGCTCCCTCCTTCCTCCCTCCTTCCTCCTTCTCCTCCTCCTCCCTCTCCTCCCTCCTCCTCCTCCCCTCCCTCTCCCCTCCTCCCTCCCTCACCCTCCCTTCCCCCTCCCCCCTCTTCCCTCCCCCTCCCCTTCCCCTCCCTCCATGGCTTCTGCACACCACCACCCTTTTGGCATCTTATGTCTTTGTTCCTGGCTCCCCGAGACATCTCTTTCTGTATCTGTCCTCGTGGGTTTATTCATTTGTTTGTTTGATTTATTTATTATTTCGGAGACAGGGCCTTAGTAGCTTAGGCTGGCCTGGAACTCACTATGTAGCCCAGGCTTTCTGTGAACCTGTAGCCGATCTTCTTGCCTCAAGTCAGTGGTATGTGGGAATGATGGACATGACTCACCATTCCTGGGGTTTGTTGTTGTTGTTGGCCTGTCTACTTATTTTTAAGGCAAGGTTTCACATGGCCCAGTCTCACTAGGTCGCTGAGGCTGGCCTTGAACTCCTGATCCTCTGGCTTCAGCCTCCTGAGTGCTGGGATTATTGGCCTGCACTCCAATGACCCTGATGAGTTGGATTTCTCCTTCTATCTTGTGGGCCCCAGAAATGAAATCCAGGTCCTAGGCTTGGCTGCAAGCACCTTTACCTGCTGAGCCATCTCAGTGGCCCTTCTTCCTTCCTCCCTCCCTCCCCCTCTCTCCTTCTTCCTTCCTCCTTTCTTCCTTCCTTCCTTCTTCCCTCCCTTCCTTCCTTCCTTCCTTCCTTCCTTCCTTCCTTCCTTCCTTCTTCCCTTCCTTCCTTCCTTTCCTACTCCACATCCTCCTCTTCCTCCTCCTCCTCCTGTCTCTCCACTTCCTGCCCCCTTTCCTTATCTCTATTTCTTGTTATTAAGACAAGGTCTCCGGTAAGCCAGATAGACCTTGACCTCCATTCACAGTTGAGGCTGTCCTTGAACCCCCGACACTTGCCTGCCTCCACTTCCCAAGTACAGGGATTACAGAACCACGTACCTGGATTTTTTTTTTTTTAAATTAAGGTTCTTGCTATACACCCAGGTTGTCCTCAGTCTCTTGGTGGTCCTCCCTCTTCATCCTCTTCAGTGCAGAGGTGCTGCTGTGTTCCTCCAGGTCCAGGCTTCTCGCTGCTTCCTGCTCTGCCTCGGTCTTTTTCTAGCCTTTTCTGGACGGTTCCAGCCTCACTTAGCCCTGTTGCCCACTTTCAGCTCCCCCTTCCTTCACCTCAAGCTCCTTACTGACAAATTTACATGAGTTCTCTGGACATAACCAAGGAAGTCAGCTCCCAATGGCCACCAACACCAACTGGGCATTACCTGAAAGAGATGCTCAGTGGGGGTCTGGCTCGTGGTGGAGCCTGCCTAGGTCCCCAGTGAGGGGCTGGGGGTGTGGCTCAGTGGTAGAGCCCCTGCCTAGAATCCCAGTGAGGGGCTGGGGTGGTCAGTGGAGGCCTATGTCAGTGAGGGGCTGGGGTGTGGCTCAGTGGTAGAGCCCCTGCCTAGAGTCCCCAGTGAGGGGCTGGGGTGTGGCTCAGTGGGTAGAGGCCTGACCTAGAATCCCCCGTGAGGGGGGGGGTGTGGCTCAGTGGTAGAGCCCCTACCTAGAATCCCCCAGTGAGGGGCTGGGGTGTGGCTCAATGGTAGAGCCCCTGCCTGGAGTCCCCCAGTGAGGGGCTGGGGTGTGGCTCAGTGGTAGAGCCCCTGCCTAGAATCTCCCAGTGAAGGGCTGGGGTGTGGCTCAGTGGTAGAGTCCTGCCTAGATCCCCCAGTGAGGGGCTGGGTGTGGCTCAGTGGTAGAGCCCCTGCTAGAGTCCCCCAGTGAGGGCTGGGGTGTGGCTCAGTGGTAGAGTACCTGCCTAGAATCCCCAGTGAGGGGCTGGGGTGTGGCTCACTGTAGAGTGCTTACTTAGCACATGTGAGGCCCTGACTCCATGCCCAGCACTGCAAAAAGAGAAACAGCCCCGGTGGCCTCCACTCTTCCCCTGGATGGGGGTGGGTATTTAATGGACTTCCTTCATTTTAAAGACGCTGTGTTAAGCTTCTCTCGGAGGGAGGCTCAGAGCCTCTTCCTGACACCACCTTCTTCTCCTGCAGCCGAAAGGGGGCTGGGAAGGGTCGAGTTGGAGGCCGCTGGAAGTGAGACTACCAGGACACCCCACCGTATGGAGCCTGGGAGCCGCTGGAGTGTGTCCCGCCTGTCGCTCAAAATAAAGGCTCTCCCGACATCTGCTCGAGTCCTTCTGTGTTGTCATTATGCGTGGCTGGCTGTGGGTTGGCTGACATCAACTGTCATTAACGAGATTTCAAATCCATGGCTGGGAGTGGAGCTTTCGTGCAGCACTCTTGAGACCCTGAGTTAAATCTCCAGTGCTGCTTAAACTGGACGATGAATGCCTTGTAATCCTAGCATCTGGGAGGTGGAGACAGGAGGATCAGGATTTCAAGGTCATCCTTGGCTGCACAGTGAGTTCAAGACCATCCTGGGCACCATGAGACCTTGTCTCAAAAAATAATGACAACAAACAGTTGTGCCAGAAGAAGACAGGGAATGAGAAGCGAGTGGCAGGCTGATATATGAATAGATCTATAAGATGTGATTCTAAGGCCCAGGGCATAGCTCAGGAGGTAAAGGTGTGTCCTGCCAAGCCTTGTGACCTGGGTTGGATTGGATCTCCAAGACTCATGTGGTGGAAAGAGAGACCCAACAGAGACAGAACCCTGCAGGTTCTCCTCTGACCTCCGCGTGTTGGCATACATGAGCATATATGTACAAAGGAATATAATAATTTTTTTTTAAAAAAAAGAGATGTGATCCTGGAGCTGGAGAGATGCTTCAATGGGTTAAGAGTTCTTGCTGCTCTTTCAGAGGACCCAAATTCCGTTCCCAGAGCCCGTAACTCCACCTACAGGAGATCCCATGCCCTCTAGTGGTGCACTTGTGTACCTGCACCAGTGTGTAGAACATACATCAATGCATAGTGGATCTTTTAAGAAAGTGGTTGTGATTTTAGGGGTTGGGCTTGAATCTACTCCAGTGGCTGGACCCCATTGGAAGAGTGACTTTCTTTCTGCTCCTTAGTTGGCAGTGCTGTTTGAGAGAACACAAGCTTTTAGGAGACTAGTAATCTCAAAAACATACTTCCCATTGACCTAATGTCAGTGTAATGATAGTAACAGACAGACAACCATAGGTGTCCCTGAAAAATTAATTTATAAATTAATTGCCTCTTGAATTTAAACTGTTTGTACAAGGTAATTAGCTCTCCTAAGGATAGTTTAAAATAACACACCTGAAGACCAGGTGTGTGTAGGGGCATGCATAGAATTCCAGAATTTGAGAGATAAGACAGAAGTAGGCTATATATTAAGATCCTGACTCAAAAAACAAACCTCAACAAAAAAACAATAACTAGACCCAAACTATCTAATAATAGTCTTACCTCTGTCTATGCATTCTTGTAGCCTTATTTTATGGATAGTTTTATAAACACCTGTTTAGTGTGTGCGTTGGTAGGGTGTGCATGTATGCCATGGTCAGGGGCTGGAAATCAGAAGATGGTTTTTTGAGTCAGTGATCTCCTTCTTTGTGGATCCAGGGATTGAAATATCTGATTTCTTGTCTTGGGGAAGAATGGTGTGTGTGTGTGTGTGTGTGTGGTGTGGTTCAGGAATCTCACATCTCAAAAATCACAGGATTATCCTTTTGGATTTATGGCCATTATTCCCCAGGGCTTGCAAGGGTTTGTCATTTATTTCTCTTTCACAAATCCAAGGGTTACAGAGAGGATGGAGCTGCTCTAATGCCCCTTAGGAAAACGTTTGTTTTCTCTATACAAATTCGACAGCTTTCTGTTCAACTTTGGTAGGTCTGCGTTCCTGTCTCAAAGTGTTTCTATCCTTCTCAGACTGGATTTTGGAGGAAAATACTTGAAAGATCAAGATGTTCTTATCTGCTGGGTTTATTATAAAACTTCCTAACCTAGTGGAGCATCAAATTTTGTACTAGAAATCCTCGCATACCAGGAGAGCATGATACATTTTGAATACCATCTCCTAGTGTCCTGTGCAGTTCCAGGTGGGCTAAGGAAAAATGGGTGGTCATTTTGGATTCCGCTCTTTGGGAGCCTTCTTCCTGGTGTGCTCAAGCGATTACATTTAGAGACTTTTCTTTTGATCTGGAAACTGACTTTCCTGGGCACTTGGGTCCTGAGGTACCTTGGGTTCTGAGGCACATTTGGAAGTCGGGGCTGAACCTTTGGAGGCGTGACCCTGAGACTACATTCCCAGCTTGCTTGCCCCTTGTTATCTGATTCCCTTGAACTTTGCACGGGAACCTTATTCCAGAGTGTTAAGGGTGGTTACTCAGATGAGTTTGGCGGCGGCTGTCTTTAATCTGGTTTGAGGACTCAATTTCCCGTGGGCCCTTGGTATTCCGATGCCTTAGGGAGCCATCATTCATTCATTCGAAAGCATTTTTCATTGCCTACTCCCGGCTCAGTTCTAGTCGTCAAGACTAAAGCGTGCTCCAAGAAGACAAAAACTCGTCCTCATCGGCTGATGGGGGAGGCGGGGGCAGGTTCAAAACCAGAACGAACCGGACGTGGTGGCACCCCTTTGAACATCAGCCCTCGAGAGGCAGAAGAGGCAAATTTCCTGCGAGTTTCGAGGCCAACCTGGTCTACATAGCGAGTTTCAGGCCAGGCAAGGGGCTACATAGCGAGACCTTGTCTCAAAAACAAAAAGCAAACTCCCCAACAAACTCTGTAATCTCAGCAATTAGGAGATGGCGGCAGGAAGATCGGGAGTTTAAGGCCATCCTGAGTTACACAGTGAGTTCGAGGGGCCAGCCTATCTCACAACAAAACACAAAAAGCTACGGAACTTTTATTCCTGTGTCTTTCAGGTCCGCTATGCGCCATCATTTCCCGGGCGCCATCGTTTACCCCTTTACAGACTACATTTCCCAGCACCCCCCCTGGGCAGATTCCCAGCATCCCCTGGGGGCATGCCCTGCTTTAGGCAGTTTTTGTGCCTTGGCGTTTCCAGACGGGGCTCTCTTGTAGCTGTCGGGACGGGCCTCGGACTCAGAGATGCGTCAGCCTCTGCCTCTCAAGTGCTGCGATTAAAGGCGGTTTTCCTCCGACCCCGTCCAGCTCCAGATTTCCAAATGTTCTAGCGAGTCTAGTGAAAACTCCGTTTACAGAACCCGTTTCCCAGCGCTACGGCGGCCGGCCCGCCGCCTACTTCTCTAACCATCTGCGCCAATTAGGACTTTTCCCAGAGGGCTATGGGCCAGCGCCGTGACGTAACGTTCCGCCCCGGGGGCCGATCCTCTGGGCGGGGCTTGTGGCGCGGCGGTTCCCGGCGGTTCCCGGCGGCCCGGGGCGGGGGTGGCGGCTGTTGTCGCCCGGCGCTCGCTCGCTGCTGGCTCGCTCGCTGGCTCGGTGGGCGGGCGGGCGCGCCGGCGCGATGTCCGGGCGAGGACGGCCCGGCAGCGGGCCCGGGGGGCGACGGGCGGCGGCTGGCGGCGGCCGCGCAGCGGCGGCAGGAGCAGCTGAGGCAGTGGGGGGCGCGGGCGGGGTCTGAGCCGGGCCCCGCGGAGCGTCGCGCCCGCACCGTCCGCTTCGAGCGGGCCGCCGAGTTCCTGGCGGCCTGTGCGGGCGGCGATCTGGACGAGGCTCGCCTGATGCACTGAGCGCGCAGCCGACCCGGCCCCGGCGCCCGGTGCGGCGTCCGACCCGCGCGCCCGCCGCCCGCCCGCGGGCGGTGGCTCCGACTCCACCAACGGCCGACGGCACTCAGCGCCCTGCACAAGGTCAGCGCCCCCCACCTCCGCCCCGTGTCTGCGCCACCGGGCATCCTCCGTTCCGGCACCCCCACCCCCCAGCCACCTCCCCTCCCCGACTCTGCCATCTCTTGAGGGCCCGCCTGCTCCGTGGCCGCCTCTTCTCTGTCATCCGCGCTGTCACCTCGCTCCTGTGCATCTTCTGCAGGTTGCTTGCTTCCTTTCCAGGCCGGTGCTTGCTGCGGTCCTCCAGGCCTGAGGTTTCAGCCTCCCGCAGTCGACTTGACCCTCCTCTTAGGCTAGGCCCAGGTCCTCCAGGGTCACTCCTTTGAGGGTCCACCTTGTGCCTTGCTCTTCTTCCTGTGACCCGCGCTGTCCGTTGCGGCCTCAGGATGGTCCTTTCCCTTGTAGGTGGTGTGTACCTCTTTGTCCCTGGAAGAGGCGCTCTCTCTGTTGGGTCGTCCGTGCTGTCTTTATCTCATCCCTACCCTCCACCTCTTAATTCAGTTCTCGATTCATCCCTTTGGGGGATTTTGTCACCTCTTAGAGAGGTTTCTCTGGACGCTCCCTTTCTCTGTCCGCATTATTTGCCTCTCTGGAAACTTCTAAGCATTTAATCGTCCAAGCTCTGAGCTACTTCTGTCTCCTCTTGTTTTGGTTTGTTGTTGCTCTTCCCGAGAACGCTCTGTTTGTTGTGTAGCCCAGGCCAGCTTCAACACAGGTCCTTGTGTCTGCCTCCTCGTTTGTGGATCACAGGCATGGCCACTCCACCTATCATCTCTTGGACGTTATTTGGGCAGCAGCATCTTCTTTAAAAAACTATGCCCTCTGTCACCTTTTAGAACCTACTCACCAAAACCCTGGGCATCTCAGACACTGGGATTTTTTTTTTTTTAGTGATCGGTGCCTGAGAGTGAGGACCATCTTGTGTTGCCTGTATTTTTCTGTATTTGGGATGCTTTTATTCTCTCCATCATCCACAGTTGGGATCACCAGGGACAAGATTAGTCACACGAGAGTCTCCATCCCAGCTCTTCCTCCCGGTCAAAATGTTGGTTCAATGTCAGTCTTCTTTCATGGCAGCCTCCATCTCCTGGGTTGTCCTCGTCTTGCTAGGATCCTCATAGTTCAGTTACTGGTGGAAATGGGGTTCTGGGAGGAAAGCCCTGCTGCTCGTGGGGGTGGGGACCTAAGGGAGGTAGAGGAAACAGCAGTCAGAATCCTGTCTGTCCTGGGCTGGGATGTCGCTTAGGTGGTAGAGTGCTTGCCTAGAAAGCAGGAAGCCTCAGGCTCAGGCACCACAGTACCACATGCAGGTGCTTGGAAAGTGAGGCAGGAGGGTTGGAAATACTCAGCTTCAGCTGCACATTGACTTTGAGGCCAGTCACAAAAAAAACAGAGTCAGTACTGACCTAATGTCAGTTTGGGGTGTCCACTTCTCGTCTCTTGTGTCTTGAGTGTCTTTTCTCTGTGCTCCTTAGTTCTCTTAGCTGTGGGACTTGGTCACCCCGTCCCCAGAAGGACTCTATGGTCAGAGGGGTCATATTGAAAACTTCCTTTTGGGTTTTGGGGGCCTGCCTGAGCTTCAGTGTGCCCTGGGAATTTGCTCCCAGGGCTGTCTGGGGCATTTTCCTCTACAAACAGCGCGGTACTTTTTCCCTGAGGACCTTCAGGGTGTCTGCGACTTTGACCAGTCCAGGAGATCAGCTCAGGCTGATCATCTGATCACCAAAGCCCCTGGCCCTCCTGAGCTTTCCCTTCTGACTCCATCCCTTTCCCTGGCTCTGCTGGAGGCC
>NC_051063.1:184854641-184921137 GCF_004664715.2 Peromyscus leucopus
GTGTAGAGCCCTGCCTAGAATCCCCCAGTGAGGGCTGGGGTGTGGCTCAGTGGTAGAGACCCTGCCTAGAATCCCCAGTGTGAGGGGCGTGGGGGTTGTGGCTCATGGTAGAGCCTGCCTAGATCCCCATGAGGGGCTGGGGTGTGGCTCATGTAGAGTGCTTAGTTTAGCATGTTTGTGGAGGCCCTGACTCCATGCCCAGCACTGCAAAAAGAGAAACAGCCCCGGTGGCCTCCACTCTTCCCCTGGATGGGGGTGGGTATTTAATGGACTTCCTTCATTTTAAAGACGCTGTGTTAAGCTTCTCTCGGAGGGAGGCTCAGAGCCTCTTCCTGACACCACCTTCTTCTCCTGCAGCCGAAAGGGGGCTGGGAAGGGTCGAGTTGGAGGCCGCTGGAAGTGAGACTACCAGGACATCCCCCACCGTATGGAGCCTGGGAGCCGCTGGAGTGTGTCCCGCCTGTCGCTCAAAATAAAGGCTCTCCCGACATCTGCTCGAGTCCTTTTGTGTTGTCATTATGCGTGGCTGGCTGTGGGTTGGCTGACATCAACTGTCATTAACGAGATTTCAAATCCATGGCTGGGAGTGGAGCTTTGTGCAGCACTCTTGAGACCCTGAGTTAAATCTCCAGTGCTGCTTAAACTGGACGATGAATGCCTTGTAATCCTAGCATCTGGGAGGTGGAGACAGGAGGATCAGGATTTCAAGGTCATCCTTGGCTGCACAGTGAGTTCAAGACCATCCTGGGCACCATGAGACCTTGTCTCAAAAAATAATGACAACAAACAGTTATGCCAGAAGACAGGGAATGAGAAGCGAGTGGCAGGCTGATATATGAATAGATCGATGTGATTCTAAGGCCCAGGGCATAGCTCAGGAGGTAAAGGTGTGTCCTGCCAAGCCTTGTGACCTGGGTTGGATTGGATCTCCAAGACTCATGTGGTGGAAAGAGAGACACAACAGAGACAGAACTCCTGCAGGTTCTCCTCTGACCTCCGCGTGTTGGCATACATGAGCATATATGTACAAAGGAATATAATAATTTTTTTTTAAAAAAAAAAAGAGATGTGATCCTGGAGCTGGAGAGATGCTTCAATGGGTTAAGAGTTCTTGCTGCTCTTTCAGAGGACCCAAATTCCGTTCCCAGAGCCCGTAACTCCACCTACAGGAGATCCCATGCCCTCTAGTGGTGCACTTGTGTACCTGCACCAGTGTGTAGAACATACATCAATGCATAGTGGATCTTTTAAGAAAGTGGTTGTGATTTTAGGGGTTGGGCTTGAATCTACTCCAGTGGCTGGACCCCATTGGAAGAGTGACTTTCTTTCTGCTCCTTAGTTGGCAGTGCTGTTTGAGAGAACACAAGCTTTTAGGAGACTAATAATCTCAAAAACACACTTCCCATTGACCTAATGTCAGTGTAATGATAGTAACAGACAGACAACCATAGGTGTCCCTGAAAAATTAATTTATAAATTAATTGCCTCTTGAATTTAAACTGTTTGTACAAGGTAATTAGCTCTCCTAAGGATAGTTTAAAATAACACACCTGAAGACCAGGTGTGTGTAGGGGCGTGCATAGAATTCCAGAATTTGAGAGATACGACAGAAGTAGGCTATATATTAAGATCCTGACTCAAAAAACAAACCTCAACAAAAAAAAAAATAACTAGACCCAAACTATCTAATAATAGTCTTACCTCTGTCTATGCATTCTTGTAGCCTTATTTTATGGATAGTTTTATAAACACCTGTTTAGTGTGTGCGTTGGTAGGGTGTGCATGTATGCCATGGTCAGGGGCTGGAAATCAGAAGATGGTTTTTTGAGTCAGTGATCTCCTTCTTTGTGGATCCCAGGGATTGAAATATCTGATTTCTTGTCTTGGGGAAGAATGGTGTGTGTGTGTGTGTGTGTGTGTGTGTGTGTGTGTGTGTGTGTGTGGTGTGGTTCAGGAATCTCACATCTCAAAAATCACAGGATTATCCTTTTGGATTTATGGCCATTATTCCCCAGGGCTTGCAAGGGTTTGTCATTTATTTCTCTTTCACAAATCCAAGGGTTACAGAGAGGATGGAGCTGCTCTAATGCCCCTTAGGAAAACGTTTGTTTTCTCTATACAAATTCGACAGCTTTCTGTTCAACTTTGGTAGGTCTGCGTTCCTGTCTCAAAGTGTTTCTATTCTTCTCAGACTGGATTTTGGAGGAAAATACTTGAAAGATCAAGATGTTCTTATCTGCTGGGTTTATTATAAAACTTCCTAACCTAGTGGAGCATCAAATTTTGTACTACAAATCCTCGCATACCAGGAGAGCATGATACATTTTGAATACCATCTCCTAGTGTCCTGTGCAGCTCCAGGTGGACTAAGGAAAAATGGGTGGTCATTTTGGATTCCGCTCTTTGGGAGCCTTCTTCCTGGTGTGCTCAAGCGATTACCATTTAGAGACTTTTCTTTTGATCTGGAAACTGACTTTCCTGGGCACCTTGGGTCCTGAGGTACCTTGGGTTCTGAGGCACATTTGGAAGTCCGGGGCTGAACCCTTTAGGAGGCGTGACCCTGAGACTACATTTCCCAGCTTGCTTGCCCCTTGTTATCTGATTCCCTTGAACTTCGCACGGGAACCTTATTCCAGAGTGTTAAGGGTGGTTACTCAGATGAGTTTGGCGGCGGCTGTCTTTAATCTGGTTTGAGGACTCAATTTCCCGTGGGCCCTTGGTATTCCGATGCCTTAGGGAGCCCATTCATTCATTCGAAAGCATTTTTCATTGCCTACTCTCCGGCTCAGTTCTAGTCGTCAAGACTAAAGCGTGCTCCAAGAAGACAAAACCTCGTCCTCATCGGGCTGATGGGGGGAGGGCGGGGGCAGGTTCAAAACCAGAACGAACCGGACGTGGTGGCACCCCTTTGAACATCAGCCCTCGAGAGGCAGAAGAGGCAAATTTCTGCGAGTTCGAGGCCAACCTGGTCTACATAGCGAGTTTCAGGCCAGGCAGGGCTACATAGCGAGACCTTGTCTCAAAAACAAAAAGCAAACTCCCCAACAAACTCTGTAATCTCAGCAATTAGGAGATGGCGGCAGGAAGATCGGGAGTTTAAGGCCATCCTGAGTTACACAGTGAGTTCGAGGGGCCAGCCTATCTCACAACAAAACACAAAAAGCTACGGAACTTTTATTCCTGTGTCTTTCAGGTCCCGCTATGCGCCATCATTTCCCGGGCGCCATCGTTTACCCCCTTTACAGACTACATTTCCCAGCACCCCCCCTGGCATCGATTCCCAGCATCCCCTGGGGGCATGTCCTGCTTTAGGCAGTTTCTGTGCCTTGGCGTTTCCAGACGGGGCTTCTCTGTGTAGTCCTGGCTGTCCCGGGACGGGCCTCGGACTCAGAGATGCGTCAGCCTCTGCCTCTCAAGTGCTGCGATTAAAGGCGGTTTTCCTCTGACCCCGTCCAGCTCCAGATTTCCAAATGTTCCTAGCGAGTCTAGTGAAAACTCCCGTTTACAGAACCCGTTTCCCAGCGCTCCCGGCGGCCGGCCGGCCCGCCGCCTACTTCTCTAACCCATCTGCGCCAATTAGGACTCCATTTCCCAGAGGGCTATGGGCCAGCGCCGTGACGTCAGCGTTCCGCCCGGGGGGCCGGTCGAGCCTCTGGGCGGGGCTTGTGGCGCGGCGGTTCCCGGCGGTTCCCGGCGGCCCCCGGGGCGGGCGGGTGGCGGCTGTTTGTCGCCCGGCGCTCGCTCGCTGCTGGCTCGCTCGCTGGCTCGGTGGGCGGGCGGGCGGCCGGCGCGATGTCGGGCGAGGACGGCCCGGCAGCGGGCCCGGGGGCGACGGCGGCGGCGGCGGCGGCCCGCGAGCGGCGGCAGGAGCAGCTGAGGCAGTGGGGGGCGCGGGCGGGGTCTGAGCCGGGCCCCGCGGAGCGTCGCGCCCGCACCGTCCGCTTCGAGCGGGCCGCCGAGTTCCTGGCGGCCTGTGCGGGCGGCGATCTGGACGAGGCTCGCCTGATGCTGCGCGCAGCCGACCCCGGCCCCGGCCCCGGTGCGGCGTCCGACCCCGCCGCCCCGCCGCCCGCCCGCGCGGTGCTCGACTCCACCAACGCCGACGGCATCAGCGCCCTGCACCAGGTCAGCGCCCCCCACCTCCGCCCCGTGTCTGCGCCACCCGGGCATCCTCCGTTCCGGGCACCCCCACCCCCCAGCCACCTCCCCTCCCCCGACTCTGCCATCTCTTGAGGGCCCCGCCTGCTCCGTGGCCGCCTCTTCTCTGTCATCCGCGCTGTCACCTCGCTCCTGTGCATCTTCTGCAGGTTGCTTGCTTCCTTTCCAGGCCGGTGCTTGCTGCGGTCCTCCAGGCCTGAGGTTTCAGCCTCCCGCAGTCCGACTTGACCCTCCTCTTAGGCTAGGCCCAGGTCCTCCAGGGTCACTCCTTTGAGGGTCCACCTTGTGCCTTGCTCTTCTTCCTGTGACCCGCGCTGTCCGTTGCGGCCTCAGGATGGTCCTTTCCCTTGTAGGCGGTGTGTACCTCTTTGTCCCTGGAAGAGGCGCTCTCTCTGTTGGGTCGTCCCGTGCTGTCTTTATCTCATCCCCTACCCTCCACCTCTTAATTCAGTTCTCGATTCATCCCCTTTGGGGGATCTTGTCACCTCTTAGAGAGGTTTCTCTTGGACGCTCCCTTTCTCTGTCCGCATTATTTGCCTCTCTGGAAACTTCTAAGCATTTAATCGTCCAAGCTCTGAGCTACTTCTGTCTCCTCTTGTTTTGGTTTGTTGTTGCTCTTCCCGAGAACGCTCTGTTTGTTGTGTAGCCCAGGCCAGCTTCAAACACAGGTCCTTGTGTCTCTGCCTCCTCGTTTGTGGGATCACAGGCATGGCCACTCCACCTATCATCTCTTGGACGTTATTTGGGCAGCAGCATCTTCTTTAAAAAACTATGCCCTCTGTCACCTTTTAGAACCTACTCACCAAAACCCTGGGCATCTCAGACACTGGGATTTTTTTTTTTTAGTGATCGGTGCCTGAGAGTGAGGACCATCTTGTGTTGCCTGTATTTTTCTGTATTTGGGATGCTTTTATCTCTCCATCATCCACAGTTGGGATCACCAGGGACAAGATTAGTCACACGAGAGTCTCCATCCCAGCTCTTCCTCCCGGTCAAAATGTTGGTTCAATGTCAGTCTTCTTTCATGGCAGCCTCCATCTCCTGGGTTGTCCTCGTCTTGCTAGGATCCTCATAGTTCAGTTACTGGTGGAAATGGGGTTCTGGGAGGAAAGCCCTGCTGCTCGTGGGGGTGGGGACCTAAGGGAGGTAGAGGAACAGCAGTCAGAATCCTGTCTGTCCTGGGCTGGGATGTCGCTTAGGTGGTAGAGTGCTTGCCTAGAAAGCAGGAAGCCTCAGGCTCCATCCCCGGTACCACAGAAATCAGGTGCTTGGAAAGTGAGGCAGGAGGGTTGGAAATACTGTGTCAGCTTCAGCTGCACATTGACTTTGAGGCCAGTCACAAAAACAAACAGAGTCAGTACTGACCTAATGTCAGTTTGGGTGTCCACTTCTCGTCTCTTGTGTCTTGAGTGTCTTTTCTCTGTGCTCCTTAGTTCTCTTAGCTGTGGGACTTGGTCACCCCGTCCCCAGAAGGACTCTATGGTCAGAGGGGTCATGTTGAAAACTTCCTTTTGGGTTTTGGGGGCCTGCCTGAGCTTCAGTGTGCCCTGGGAATTTGCTCCCAGGGCTGTCTGGGGCATTTTCCTCTACAAACAGCGCAGGTACTTTTTCCCTGAGGACCTTCAGGGTGTCTGCGACTTTGACCAGTCCAGGAGATCAGCTCAGGCTGATCATCTGATCACCAAAGCCCCTGGCCCTCCTGAGCTTTCCCTTCTGACTCCATCCCTTTCCCTGGCTCTGCTGGAGGCCCCTAGAGCACCCTCTCTGACAGGAACCTGTAACCTCAGGCCTGGCCTGTCAGGCAGCCTTCCAGGTAGGCCTCTCCTCCCACCATGGAGAGACCTTGGTGAACTGACTCTTTGGGGCTTTGCAGGGGGCTTGGGAGACTGGGAAATCGGGTTCAGTGAGAGCAGTGGGCGTACAGGGCCTGTCCACAGAGGGAGCTGGGGTTGGAGTGGCGAGAGTGTGGTGTCACCTCCTGGTACTGCCCTGGCTGCCCTGAAAGTCCCTGGAGCTAAACGGGGACATTTGGCCACCCAGTCTGGTGATTTCTCCACCTTGGACTTTTTAGTGGTTTTGATTCTAAACCCTCCTGGGGGCATCAGCCTCCTGCTGTGGTGTTTCCTAAGCCCCAGCCTCTACCTTAGCAAGGCAGGGACATTCCTTTCTCCTCCCCTTATCCAATAATTGCCTTGTCCCATAATGGCTGTGAGTTGGGTCTGGAGTGGGTAGGGCTGGGAGTTAAGAATTCTAGGTTTGAACAGGGAAGCGATTGGGAGCCCAAACACCTGGGTCTGAGGGAGGAGGACCAGGTCCGGATCCCTAGGTCTAAGGAAGGAGGATTGGCTAGAGTTCTGCATCTGAGGGAGGAGGAGGTGGGTCTGGATTCTTGGGTCCCCAGTGCCCAGCCTCAGGCATCTTTCACATGGATGCCCGTACCCAGCCAGGTCCTTGAAAGGGAAAGGCCCATCTGCCTCCTTGCCCCCCCTCCCATCACCATGACTACAGGGTGGAAATAAACTGAGCCCAGAGTGAAGCCCAGAGTTCATCCCGTTCCCAGGGCACGTGTGCCCCCCCCTCCCCCCTGCAGCCTAAATTTCCATGACTTCATGCTCTTGGCCCTTGTGGCTTCCTTCCCTTTTCTCTAGACGGATGAGCTTGAAGAAGGGGTTAATTTTCACGAGGACCCTGGGTCCGGACCTAGCCCCTCCCTAGACTCAGTGGTGCCAGAGTCCAGCCAGTGTCATCAGGGATTGAGACCAGCTCTCCTGTGGCCCTGGGTGCTGTGCTGGCTAGGGTGAGGCCTTCCTCTCCCCGAGCTTTCAGTTTTGAGGCTGAGGAGGCGGGCATGTAGTGTGGAAAAGATGTTCTGAGGAAACCTGTTCACAGTAGGCCCTCAGTGACCCAGAGCTTTGTCTGCTTGGATTCCTGGGCACAGGGAACATAGCCTATTCATCCCTTTTGGGAAATGTGCCCCAGACCCCTGACTCTCTCTGGGATGTGCTGCATGTGTGTCTCTTTGGGGTGACATCTTTTTTTCCTGTGCTGTGGATGGAGCTCAGGGCTCGGTGAGCATTTTTCCACTACCTAGCTTGGATATGGACTTTATTAAGCGTCTGTGGTCCTGGGTTCCCCAGGAGATGATTCCTGGGGTGTGTCTGCCCAAGGTGCCCTGCCCTTTGGAAGAATATGGCTAGGCTCTGGGGCTCCTCCGTCTCACAGAATGTGTTTAGCAGTCACATGCAGGGATGGCAGCCCCGCTTGTTCCATGTTCAGTCTGCCTTCTGGAGCCTGCTCCTAGTCTCGGTGAGCTCTCCATGTGGAGGGGACGGGAGCATGGGGTAGTCAGGGTGTCTCAGGCAGCGGGTGGCTGGAGGAACCCTGAGAGCTGTGCCAAGGCCATCGGCGCTGCTCTCCGTACCCTCACTGGCCCTGGGTTCCTGGCCCTGCCTTTGTAGACATGTCCTTGTTGGGCCTCTGGTGAGATGGGAGCTGATGAGCCTGTCCCCGCCCTCAGGCTTGCATAGATGAGAACCTGGAGGTGGTGCGGTTCCTGGTGGAGCAGGGTGCTACCGTGAACCAAGCGGACAACGAGGGCTGGACGCCTCTGCATGTGGCTGCCTCCTGTGGCTACTTGGACATTGCCAGGTGAGGTGGGGGTTGACGGGCAGGGCTTGGGCTGGGTGTAATGTCCAGGCCTGGCAGCCCTGACCTTCTCCGGCCCCCAGGTACCTCCTGAGCCATGGAGCCAACATTGCCGCTGTCAACAGTGATGGAGACCTGCCTTTGGACCTGGCTGAGTCGGATGCCATGGAGGGGCTGCTGAAGGCAGAGATCGCCCGCCGAGGTGGGCCTATGGATTGAGAGCTTTGGAACCTGGGAGTCTGGGCTCAAAGGCCTAGCCCATTTCCTTGGACTCTGTCCCCTGTGAAGTGAGAGTGGTACCTGTCCCCAGGGTACCCTAGACACTGTCAGACAGAATACGAGCCCTAACTGCTAAGAGTGGGTCTGTCACTTCAGCTCCGAGGAACTGAGGGATGGAGGTACTGTGAGCAAGGGCCTGTCCAGGAGTAAGGAGCAAGATGGCTAGACTCCACCATGTGTTAGGAGGGACTGGAGCATGTAGTGGCTTCTCTCCTGAGCTCCTATCATGCTCTGGTTTCTTTTGATGGGAACTAGGAGCCCCTTGAATCTCCATGTCTGGCCCTATTCATTTTCCTGGGTGGGGTATGTCTGTTCCTAATAGCAAGTTCTTAACAGGGCTTGTGATCCCTCTCCGCTTGCCTGAAAAGTTAGTGTCCAGGCCAGGTGTGGTGGCACATGCCTGTAATCCCAGCCTTGGGAGATGGGGGCGGGAGGGTCCTGCTCCCCGACATGGTAAGTTCAAGACCAGCCTGGGCTGCATGAGACCCTGTCAGCACACAAACCAAACAGTATCCAGAGCCAGCTGGGGCGTAGCTGGGTGCTGTCAGCTCTCTAGTGCGGGGCCTGGAGGGAAGGGGACCAGGAAGCAGGCTGGGCTGGGGATGCCATGCAGCTTAGCAGTCTTTCCGGGGACATAAGACGCCGCCGGTGTACCCTAGATTCAGTTCCAGACTGGGGAGCATCCACTTAGAAGATAGGAGGGGACAGAGGACAAACAGATCACGGGAGCCGTAGTCTTGGCTCCCCTGTCCTTACAGGTTACCACCAAGGATGGAAGGGCATGGGCTCACCATGTTGGCGTATTGAATTTCAGGTGGCTGTGAGTCACTTGGGGATGCTTGGTAGCTAGTGGGCACCGAAAGATGAAGGTCAGAAGTCAGGAGCCTCCATGGGTGATGGTAGAGCAGGAGTAACAGTGGTCGAGCTGAGCTTCCTTCCCGTTCCTTTCCCTGATTCTATTTTGGTAAAACTTCAGACTCAGAAAAGCTGCCTCAGTACTATGACAGCCACCGGGCTCCATCACAGAATTTGTTAAATTATGTATGCGTGTTTGTCTGCGTTCCATGGGTGTCTGTGAAGGCCGGAAGATGGCACTGGGTCCCTGGAATTGTAGTTACAGATGGTTGTGAGCTGCCCTGGGTGCTGGGACTTGAACCTGGGTCTTCTAAAAGAGCATCCAGTGCTGTTAACCACTGGGGCAGATCTTCAGCCCTGTTATATCTTAGAGACAAGGTCTTGCCATGCAGTCCGGCTGCTTTGGCACTCACTACGGAGATCAGGCTGGCTTTGAATTGGAGCAATCCTGCCTGAGCCTCCTGAGTATTTAGATCGTATGTGTGTCAGCACTCCATCTGCTGCTTTGTAAATCTTTTATTTTTTACATTTATTTAGTTTATCATGAGTGTGAGTGCTCATGCACTGTGGCGGGGGTGGGGGTGGTGGTGATGGTGGTGGTCAGAGGACAACTTATGGAAGGCTTCTCCTTCCACCATGCGGGCCCTAGGGATGGAACTCAGGTTGTCAGGCTTGGTGGCAAGCACCTTTACCTGCTGAGCTAGCCCGCCAGCCCTCTGGCCCACCAGTGGTTTTTTATAATAAAGCAGCTTTTGGGGCTGTAGTTAACACGCCCAGCAGTTTACCCATTCCAAGTGCAGTTCGTGGTTGTGCAGTGGTCCAGAGTTGTAGAGTCCACACCACATTGATTTCAAAGCATTTTAAAAGTCACCCTCAGAAGAAATCCTATAGTTTTTAGCTCCTTTCCTCATCCCTCGGCAGCCTCTAAGGCCTGCCGTCTTCAGGGACCTGTCTGTTAGGGACAGTTCCTAAGATGGAATCGCGCAGTTTAAACAGATGTCCTTTACTGTTTGTCCCGCTCTCCTCCTCTCCCTACACACAGGCATCAGTACCTTCCTTGTTCTTCCCTTTCCAGCCTGCCCGCCTCCCTTCCATTCCTCTGCCACTTGGAGACTATGTTGCTGATGTTGTAAACTCTGCCCCGATAATGGGGAAGCACCTCCCTCAGCAGGCCTTGCTGCGTTACCCCCTCCAGCAATGAGGTGGGCAGCCTGGGGCTCTGACCTCCATGCCCCAAGGTCGCTTGTTGATGTGGCCTGAGCTTCTTCCCCTTTCCTGTGCTGATACAGCATTTCTCAGTTTTCAAATGGGGTGTTTTCTTGCCTGATGAATTGTGAGTTCAAGGCCTCCCTGAACTACAGAGGGAGTTCCAAGCCAGCTTGGGCAATTTAGTGAGACTGTTCAAAAAACAAACAAACAAACAAAAAAAACACAACAAAAAAGCAGGAGCTGGAGAGATGGCTTAGCCCCTGAGAGTGCTTTCTGAATTGACGAAGTTCAGTTCAGAGCACCAGCTCTAGCTCCTGGGGGATCCCACACCTCTTCCAGTACCGGAACACATACGTGCATGTCCCTGCACTGATACACAGGCACACATAATTAAAAACAGTACAAATAAATAAATAAAAAAAGGAGGGGACTGGATGCTACTCAGTGGTAGAGCACTTTCTGATCTTGGGCAAGGGCCCAGGTTCAATCCCAGGTACCACAACACAACAAAACTGGAGATGCAGACCCACAATACAATCTTTTTATTAATTAATTTAGTTAGTTGGCCTAGGCTGCTCTGAAACGTACTGTGTAGTACGGTGGTCTTGAGTTTGAGATCTTCCTGACTTAGCCTCTTGTGTGCTGGGATTGTAGTAGTGTGTCTCCATGTCTGGTTCTCTTATTTATGTTTTGTGGAGTTGGGCAGTGAGAAAGCTCCCTAAGGCATATTTACAGTAGCCTAGGGCTTGGGCGTGGCTTAGTAGTCCAGCCTGAGGTACTTGGTGTAGTCTGTGAATTCCATCCTCAGGACCAGGGAGGGTACGAAGTCCATCAATGGCTAGAGAAGCAAAGTGTGGTCTATTCAGATAAAAGGATGCTGTTCATCCTTAAGAAGGAAGGAAACTTGACACCTCCAGTGGTGTGGATGAGACTTATGGACCTGCATGAAGTAAGCCAGGCACTCAAAGACAAGGGCACGGTTTCCATTTGCGTGGATACCAAGAGTAATCAAAATCATTCATAGAGACTGACCATCAACTGTGGTTTCCAGGTGCTGACAGCCCTGGGAGTAGAGCTGGGTGTGGTGGCTTTAATCCTACCACATCCTTTAATCCTGGCTCGGGAGGCAGAGCCAGGCAGATCTCTGAGTTCGAGGCCAGCCTGGGCTACAGAGTGAGATCCAGGACAGCCAGGGCTACACAGAGATTCTGACTACAAACTAAACAAACAAAAGGGTGGAGGGGGAGCTGGCTGGCTGGCTTAGTGGGTAAGGATGCTTGCTGCCAAGCCTGACAACTGAGTGACCCCTTGGACCCACGTGGTGGACCAGAGAACTGACCCTCCAAAGTGCTCTGTGGTTCTCACCCACATACACAAGTAAATGAGTGTAATAAAGATGGGGAAGAAGAGTTGTTTAATGTGTGCAGAATTTCAGTTCTTTGTATGCTTGTATGTGCATGTATGCATGTCCACGTGTGTTTGGAGCCCGTAGGTCAATCTGGAATGTTCTTCGGGAGCCGTACACCTTGTTTTTGAGACAGGGTCTCTGCCTAGCTTCCATGATTGGGCTAGTTTGGCTGGCCAGTGAACCCAGGGATCCTCCTGTCTCCACCTCCCCAGTGCTGGGATGTCAGGTGCACCGTCGTGCCCGGCATTTACAGGGTGCTGGGTTGAACTCAGGTTCTCACGCTTGTGTGGTGAACCATGTACTCACTGAGCCATCTGTCTGTCCAAGCCCTAGAGTTCAGTCTGTGGGGATGGATCCCTAGTGCCACCAGCTGCTCTGGCCTCACTGTCGATCCGCTCTCTCACTGTGGTGCTTGGCAAGGCTCCGAGCATTGCCGGCTGACGCCTGGCTGGAGCACATAGCCTTCCTCCTCAGTGGCTGAGCCACGTTCTCTGTGTGGCACTGGCACATGACCTCACGTCAGTCCTAGAGCCCATCACTGTGCAGGAGGACTTGTGGCCCTGTGACTGGGCTTTGAGCAGAGTCACACTGAAGCCATGTGGGCGAGGAGAGTCAGGATGTGGTTACCCAAGGAGGAAGAGTGGGTGCTGCCAGGTCCTAGTGGTGCTGTCGTGGCCCAGGCTGTAGGATCAGGGCCCTGCAAAGACTCTAAAGCACAGTCTCCGTGGAGGAGGAGCCCCCTGGGGACAGGGTAGGGCAGATGAGGACTGCAGCACGCAGAGACAGGCGCAGTGGACTGTGGTAGTTAGAAGCACAAGCTAGCGGAGCAGGACGGCTGTGTCTGGAGGGAGTGCTCGGGCAGGAGTCGAGCACGGTGGATGGCGCACGGTGGACGCTGCACGGTGGACGCTGCGGACCTGAGCGCCTGTCTGCTGGCACTTGGACTCCGAGGTGCCGAGTGCACAGGAATGCAGCTCAGTGTTGACTGTCGGGGAGACTGGACGGTGGAGGACGCCCTGGTTTATAAGCAAGTGGTCGCAGCAGGGGTCAGCTGACCCTTCCTGCAAAGGGCTGGACAGTACGTATTTCAGGCCTTACAGGGTGTACGGTCTCTGTTATAATGGCTTTACCAGCTGCTGTAGAGGGAAACGAGCCAGGGACAGGATGAGAAAAAACAGACGTGGCTGGATGCCATTAAAGCTTTATTTTCAGGCTGGTGAGATGGCTCAGCGGGTGAGGGACTCACCACCAGGCCTGACCCCCGGTCAGTCCCTGGGACCCACTCGGTAGGAGGAGAGAACCGACTTCTGCAGGCTCTTCCCTGACCTCCATGTGTTTGTGTGAGTGACATACACATTCGCACAATCAAGTAAATGTAATAAAAAGTTTTCTTACAGCAAATTCAGTATTACACAGACGCGCGCACGCGCGCGTGCGCTCCATTTTCAGGACTGGAAATGTAGCTAAATCAGTCGAGGGGCTTGCTGCACATATAAGGTCCTGAGTTCGGTTCCCCAGCAACCACATAGCCAAGCCCACCAGCACCTGTAATCCTAGCAGGTGTGGGAGAAGGCATATATAGAGGATCCCTGGGGTTTGCAGGCGGTAGGTCTAGCTGAATCAGCGGGCGGCCCACTCTCAAGACATAAGATGGAGGGGCCAGAGGTATGGCTCGGTGGTTCAACTCCTAGCACCCACATGACACCTGGAACTCCAGTTCCAGAGGAGTCTGACACCCACTTCTGGCCTTTTCAGGCACCAGCACCCATGTATACAGACGTACACAAGGCAACACACCCATACACATAAAATAAAAACCCAAATTAACCAGCCAGCGCAAGACAGCCTATATAAGAAAAACTGGATATTCAAACACAAGCAGGTCTAGGCTGCGTGGAAAGCACAGGGTACCCTTGAGCATGCACAGAATACTGGCTGGTGGTTGAAGAAAAGCAAAGGAACTCCACCCTTTCCCTTCCCTGCCACAGGAGGATGGAACTGTGGGTGACTCCCTTTAAGGAAGCAGGAGTCTGGGGAAGAGGGCGGTCCTGGCCTCCCTTACCCTGTTCTCTAGGACTGACTGTGCTGCAGATGGACTCTAGCCACACATTCTTGAACTCTGCCGCCATCGCAAGGGAAACCCTAGTTGGCCAGCAGATGCAAGGCACTAGGACCCGGCTGCCACCAGGTAGCACCAAGCCGCAGCTGGTGTCTAGATGGAGTTGGCCTTGGCTTGGGATGAGAAGGAACATCTTGGATCTCATTCAAAGCTTCATGGTGGAAGTGTACAGTATACGTGTTGAGGGGAACAGTTGGTCACCTTGGTTATGAGGGAGCGTAGTGAGGCTAGAGAGGAGCCCAGTGTGTGTGGAGGATTGAACTTGGGGCCTTACGTTTCTAGGCAGGCATTGGACTAAATCCTGCTGTCTGATTTTTGAGACAGGATCTTGCTTTGTTAGTCCAGCTGGCCTTGAACTGGTGAGTCTCTGCATTCTACCCCCTTGTGTTGGCTTTGTCTCATGTACGCTGGGAGCCTAGCCTTTAATGGCTGAACCAGCTCTCCAGCCGGGTTGTGTTGGTATTTAAAGCCAGGTGGTACCCGGAGGCCTTGGCCAGTGACGCCCAGTGGAAATCCTGGGTGACCCACAAATGTAGTTTGAAACTTCCAAGTCACAGGCTGGGGATGTGGCCTAGTCGGCAGAGTGCGCATCCGATAAGCATGGTCCTCGGCACCGCGGGAGCTAGGTGTGGCCGTGCAGGACTGCAGTCCCGCACTGGGAGGTGGGGCAGGAAGACCAGAGGGCATCCTCCGCTTCTAGTGAGTGTGAGGCCGTGTGGGCTCTGTAAAACGCATCCGCGCACACATGCACACACACGCCCCAAACAAAAACAGACCCAATATTCAAATCAAGTGCAGTCAAACCAGTAAGGGGAACTGGGGGGATGGCTCAGCCAGTAAAGATGTTAGATGCACCCAAGTTTCCATCTCTAGAGCCTTTGTAAAAGCTGGCGGCACTGGTGCACTTCTGTACTCCCAGTCCCTAAAGTGAGGCGGGAGAATTGTCTGATGGCCTAGAGTACACCGCACAGCAGCAGAACTGAGACCCTGCCTCAGCAAGGTGGGGGACAAGACTTGACTCCTGAGAAGTGCCCTCTGACCAACCGCCATGGCATGTGCGCTCAGAATAAAGTTTACAAACAATTGTTCACGAGTGCCCTTACCATTTTCCTGTATTTTGAAATCCCAAGTACACTTTACATCCGCAACACATCTCAGTTTCGAGTGCTCGGCAGTTCCCCGTAGCTGCCAGCTATTGTACACAGCAGCTTAGCTCTGTGGAACTTTGGTAGGTGAAAAGTTTCACAACTGTAAAAGCAGGCAGTAGTGACCTTCCCTGGAGAACACAGAACATTCTTTAACAGAGACCATTTTGCTGTGATCTCGGTGAGTTCATAGCACTGGAAGAAATGAGGATCCCAGCGAGGGTTGGAGTTGTAGGGTAGGCCTGCAGCCGCAGCTCGGCTGCCTGACTTTATGTTGCCCTCTTGGCATGTTTGAGGCAGGCCCTCACGCCGTAGTCCTGGCTGACCTTGAACTTGGAGCAATCCTCCTGCCTCAGTCTTTGGAGTGCTGAGAGTACAGGTGTGGGGTGTAACTCCTAATCTCAGCTTTCAAGAGGCTGAGATAGGAGGATCACTATGAGTTTGAGGCCAAGGTGAGCTCACAAAGTGAAACCCTAGCTCATGAAAGGAAACAAAAACCAACTTAGAATTTAGTTTCAGGTCAGAAGCTAAGTGCAGGATAATGATGTTTTCTTTTCTTGATTTTATTTATTTATGTGTGTGCACACATGCAGAAGTCAGAGAGAGGACAACTTGTGGGAATTTACTCTCCTTTTTTACCTTGTGTGTCCCCAGGATTGAAATCTGCTCGTCGGGCTTGGCACTTGACACTCTGAACCAAGTCACTGGCCCTGTGTTATTTATTTTATTTGGGGGTGGGCTTGAGACAGGGACTGTGTGTTTTCTTTTTTTCTGTGTGTGTGTGTGTGTGTGTGTCTGTGTGTGTGTGTGTGTGTGTGTGTGTGTGTGTCTATCATGTGTCTATGGGTGCCCACAGAGGCCAGAAGAGGGTGTCAGATCCCCTGGAAATGGAGTTATAGTTGTTTGTGAGCTGCCATGTGGGTGCTGGGAATCAAACCCGGGTCCTCTGCAAGAGCAGCAAGTGCTCTCAACTGCTGAGCCATCTCTCCAGCCCCTCCCCTTTGTTGGCTTTTGACTTGGGGTCTCTCTATGTAGCCCTGCTGGCCTCCTGCCCTAGCTTCTTGAGTGTGGGGTCCCAGGCACGCAGCTTACCAGTGTAATGTGCTAAGGTATCGACTCACTTCTGTTGTGGGACGGCAAGGTGTCAAACAGCTGCACATCTGGGCAAGAACGGAACTGGCCCTAATGACACAAATAGTTTGTGAAGTAGCTTTTGTTGTTGTTGTTTTTGTTTTTTCGAGACAGGGTTTCTTTGTGTAGCCCTGGCTGTTCTGGAACTCATTCAGTAGACCAGGCTGCCTCAAACTCACAGAGATCCACCTGCCTCTGAGTGCTGGGATTAGAGGTGTGCGTTACCACCCCCATCAGCTTTTGTGTTTTCTAAGACAGAATCTGACTCTGTAGTCTGGGTTGGCTTGAAACTCAGTATGGATCTCAGGCTCTTCTCAGATTCATGACGATCATCCTGCTTAGGCTGAATGCTGGAATTAGAGGCATGAGCCACCACATATAACTACATGGTGAAGTCTTGTTTGGTTTATCACACTTAGAAGGGAAAAGAAAGCAGTAGTGACAGTGTGTGAAGGTGCTGGATTATAGATTATAGTGGGAGGGATGGGGAAGCTTAGATGGAATCAGGTGCAGGGTTGCTCGGGATACTTGAGGTTTTGTATTGAAATACATAAATGGGGTACTGACGCACATGGGTCAAGACCTGGGGTTTCCATTCCTGGCCTGTGTCTTAAAGCCCCTCGGTGGTGCCCAGGTCTGCAGAGAGCATAGTTGGGAATCACTGGGGTAGTCCAGGTCTCCCAAGTCCAGGCAGGGACCTGGATGAAAAAGACCAGTTGAGACTGTAGCTGGGGTTTCCTAGACCATCCTGTGTGCATCCACCTGTCACCCACCACTCTGTTCCCCAGGTGTGGATGTGGAGGCAGCCAAGCGGGCTGAAGAAGAATTGCTGCTTCATGACACAAGGTGCTGGCTGAATGGGGGTGCCATGCCAGAGGCCCGGCACCCCCGGACCGGGGCCTCTGCTCTGCATGTGGCTGCTGCCAAGGGCTACATCGAGGTGATGAGGTGAGCGAGGCCGGAGTGATTGTTTTATGTCTTGAAGCTTCTTGGGGCTCTTGTCCTTTTCTTCCTCTAGTTTACATACCTAAAGCCAAGTATTTCCCTCTCCCTAGCTGTACTCAAGAGGTTAACAAGTGACATTTGTTTGTGTGTGTGTGTGCGTGTGCACACACATGTACATATGTAGGCAAAGCATTCATACACAAAAATAAAGTCAGTCTTTAAAAAAAAATTGTCATTAAACAAGGCATGGTGGTGTATGCCTTTAATTTCTGCACTTGGGAGGTTGAGGCATGATTGCTGTGAGTTCTAGGCTAGCCCAGGCTATCTAACAAGAGCTTGTCTATATACATACATATATACATACGTACATGCTTGATATGGTATTATACACCTGTAGTCACAATACTTGAGAAGCAGAGGCAGGAGGATTACTGGAATTTCAGGCTAGATTTGTCTACAAACTGAGTATGAGGCTAGTGCTTTATAGTGGGATCCTGTTGTAAACAAGCAAACCCCCAAATTAAGATGAGCCTGTCAGTCTTTCTGCTTTCCATGCTGGTAAGGGTGTAGGCAGTTCTCAGGCAGGACTTAAGACCTCGAACCACCCTAGACTTACAGCCTGTTTGCATAGGTCTGCTCCTGAGGGAGAGGCTTCAGCCTCTGTAGTTTCAGGATGAGTGCCAGGCCTGAGACTGAGCTCTGAGCCCACCCCTTTTGGTGGATGGGATGCCCTAAGCACCAAGTGCACAGGCTACGCCCGGCTCAGCCACACCTCCCTTGAGGGTGTTGCCTATTGTGACTGGTATCTCCTGCCATTGCATCTACATCCCAAGTCAGCAGGAAGCAGAGGCAGAGGGGGCAAATACCTGTTCCTTCTCAGGAGAACAGTGCTGAAGTGTGTGCACCACTTAATGCCTGTGCTCCATTACCCGTTCTCACCACTGACCATTCCTGATTGCAAGGGAAGCTAGGTTTGTGTGGTGTGGGTGCGTGCACATTTTTGTGTGTGTGTGTGTGTGTGTGTGTGTGTGTGTGTGTTGTGTGTGTGTGTGTGTAGAGGCCCGAGGTTGACATGTAGTATCTTCTCTAGTTGCTCTCCATCTTACGTGTTGAGGCAGTTCCCTGGCTGAACCCTGAGCTTACCTTTTTGGCAAGTTTAGCTAGCCATCTCCCTCTAAGATTTTCCTGTTTCTGTCTTCTTCCCATTGGAATAACAGAGGGGCTGCCATGTCCACTCAGTCTTTATTTCTGTTTATTTATTTATTCTCTCATATTACATCCAGACCGCAGTTTCTCCTCCCTCCACTCCGCCCAGTTCCCCTCCACCCCTCCTCTCCCCAAGATTGATTCCCCCGTTTCCCTTCAGAACAGAGAAGGTATCTCAGAGATGTCAACCAAACACAGCATAACAAGTTACAGTAAGGCTTGCACACCCTCATGTCAAGGTTGGACGAGGCAACCCAGTAGGAGGAAAGGGGTCCTGAGCACAGGCGCAGGAGTCAGAAACACCCCCAGTCCCACTGTTCGGAGTCCCACAAGAACACCCAGCTACACAACTGTAACGTAGATACAGAGGACCTAGTGGAAACCCATACAGGATCCCTGGTTGTTGCCTCAGTCTCTGTGAGCTCCTATGAGCCCTACTTAGTTGGTTCTGTGGGCCATGTTCTCCTGATGCCCTAGACCTCTCTGGCTCCTATAATCCCTCCTCCCCCTCTTCTGTGGGGTTCTCTGAGCTGTGGGTCTCTGCATCTGTTTCCATCAGTTGCTGGGGGAAGCCTCTCTGATGACACTTGGGCTAGACACTGGTCTGTGAGTATAGCAGAATGTCATTAGGCATCATTTCATTGACTTTTTTTTACCTGCTCCCCAGTAGTAGTTGGTTCTACCCTAGGTCTCCAGGCTGTCCAGCCCCCGGTTCCTGGCCATCCAGGCAGTGTCAGGCATGGGCTCCCTCTGTGGTGTGGGCCTGAGTTGGACCAGGCATTGGTTGGCCTCTCCCACAAGTTCTGTGTCACCACCACCCCAGCACATCGTGGAGGCAGGACGAATCGTAGGTCACAAGTTTTGTGGCTGGGTTGATGTCCCAGTCCCACTACTGGAAGCCTTGCTTGGTTATAGAAAACAGTCGGTTCAGGCTCTGTGTCCTCCATTACTAGGAGCCTTGCTAGGTTCACCCTGGTAGAGTCCAGGGAGTTTCCCCTGCACCGGGTTTTCACATCACCTCAAAGTGCCCCCCATTGCAGTCATCTCTCTCGGTCCTCTCTCCCTCCACCCACTTATCCCCCGCCTGATCTCTCCTGTTCCCATCCCCACCTGCCCCGTTCCGCCTGCAAAATCCCTTCTATTTCCCTTCCCAGGGATTCCATGCACCCCCCCACCACGCCTCCTTGTTACTTAGCATCTCTGGGTCTGTAGATTGTAGCATGATTGTCCTCTACTTAACAGCTGATATCCACTCATAAGTGAGTACATACTGTGTCTGGTTTTCTTGGTCTGGGTCACCTCACTCGGGAGGATTTTTTTTTCTAGTTTCATCCATTTACCTGCGATTTTCATGACATCATCATCATCATCATCATCATTATTATTATTATGTGCATTGATGGCTTGCCTGCATGTATATATCTGTGTGAGGGTATTGGAACCCTTGGAACTGGAGTTAGAGACAGTCTTGAGCTGCCATGCAGGTGCTAGGAATTGAACCCGGGTCCTCTGGAAGAGCAGAGCCATCTCTCCAGTCCTGATGTCTTTTTTTTTTTTTTTTTTTGAACAGCTAGCCACTCAGTTTTTGTGGATGCTGGTGATCAGAGCGCCTGTCTTTGTGTGCTTAAACGCTCTGCCCTGAGCCGTCTCCACGGTCCCTGGGGCTGTCAAGTAGAGAGAGTGTGTCGATGCTGTGGTAGTGTCTTTCTCTTGTCACAGAACTATCGGTTCCGGCACAGGGGCTTTCGGTTCCGGTCCTCAGTGGATGCTTACCTGGAGTCTGCCCGTGACGGGCTGGGTGTGCCTCGGGGACAGAGCACTTGCCTGGCACAGTCCTGGGTTCCAGTCCCAGCCCTGCCTGGAAAAAAATTCAACTTCAAAATACAACTTCAGTGTTTGTTTATTGGTCTTTCAGTGAAGTACCTCCTGTTGGTCAAGGATGGCCACTAATTGGTTAGTCTTGAGTTCCTAGTCTTCCTTCTTCACCGTCCTCTGGGGTCAGAGGTGAGAGCCGTCGCGCTTGCTTGCTTCTCTCCTGCCTTTTCTTCTTCCTTTTTAAATTGAGACAAGGTCTTGCTGGGCACTCCTGACTAGCCTGGCACTTGCTATATAGCCTAGCCTGGCCTTGCACTTAAAGCTGTCCTCCTGCCTCAGCCTCTGTGTGCTGGGATTGCAGGTGTGAGCCATCACACCGAATTTAGTAATTTTAGGATAGCCCCTTTGTGTGGGTTTGTGTTTACATTCCTCTTTTACTGAATTTACAGTTATTTATTACTTCTGACTGTACTAGAAGTCTTTCTGCTAGCCTTCTCGTTGAAGTAGAAGTAAATATTTACTTGATGTCTGTTAGGTGCTAGTCTCCTGGGCTGGTCTCAGACTTCCCATCCTCTCAGCTGTCCTGGCATTTCAGATGTGTGCCCACCATAGCCACCAAGAGGGCCCTGATAGGCTGAGTCATTCTGTTCTGAAGGCTGTCTGCCCACCGAAGCACCTCTGACTCGCTTGTGTGGTGATGTGGACATTGCCGCCAGCCCTCTGGGGAGTGGCCGCGTCCCGCTGAAAACTTTGGCTTCTAGACCAGCGAGATAGCGCAGGGGGACGAGTGTTCTCCACACAAGAGCCTGGCCACCGGTGGTGGAAGGAGAAAACCAATCCCTCTGTCCTCGGGTCTCCATGCACGCTGTGGCACATGTGCTCACATTTACACACATCATACACACATGGACACATGCACAATAATAGTAAATAAAACTAAGTGTATAGGAAGAAAACCTTGGCCTTGGGAGGATATAGTAGCGTGCAATAGGGAGGGCCCTCTGCAGAGTTGGTGGTGTAGAAACTGCTGGGTGACAAAGTGCTGATGGATTAGGAGGCTGACTGGGTGAAATTCTGGAGCCACGCTGTTTTAGAGTACTGGTTCTCCACAATGACCAGTACCTACCTACACCAGAGACAAGCCCAGCATGCCCAGTGGGCTGGGGGGTGGGGGCTGGCAAGGATGGGGGCAGGGGAATCTTGGGAAATGTGAGGGAGGGTGGGTCTCCAGGCCAGTCAGGACCTAGTGCCTTGCCGCCTGTCAGGCATCTCCGCCCCCCTGTGCTTGTGCCTTCCTCACTGGCCCAGGAGGCCTCGGCCCCTGCTGAGTTTGGAGAGGGCCAGCTTGTCACTTTCTGGAAGGTCGTTAGCTAAGCCAGGCTGGCTCTGCTCCAGCAGTCTGATGGTTGGGATCTTACCGTTCTGTGGTAGGGCTGTCCTTCTGTTGGAGGAGGTCGAGCAGCCTCTCCAGACCCTACCCTCTGATGCTACCTGCTTCTACCTGTAAGTTAGGACTCCAGGGATGATGTCTCCAGTTGTGGAGAGGGTGTGAGGGTGTGTGTGTATGTGTGTGTGTGTGTGTGTGTGTGTGTGTGTGTGTTGCTTCACATTGTGGAGAACCAGTATTCTAAAACAGCGTGGCTCCAGAATTTCACAATCCCTTCAAGGGTCATATCCTCTTCAGGAGCTGGGGTTAGTGGGGAGTCTTGGCCCACCTCATCACCTCTCACCGCTGCTCTAAGTCCTTTAACGTGGGGGACTTAAGAGTGGGATCCCTGTGGTGTGAGGGGCCTTTTGCAGGTGTGATTTGTAGCTGCTGCTCCAAGGGAGGGCTCAGTTGTGCAGAGAAGCTTGGGCAGGACTGGTTGACAGCCAGTCCAGTAACGTGTGGGTGTTGCTCAGTAGTACTGTGGCCACACAACAGAACTTGAAATCAGCCATTGGCCTAGCTTGACACTTGACCCCAGCCTCCCTGGCCCTTAGGCTGCTACTCCAAGCTGGCTACGACACAGAGCTCCGGGATGGAGATGGCTGGACACCCTTGCATGCAGCAGCCCACTGGGGTGTGGAGGACGCCTGCCGTCTCTTGGCTGAGCATGGTGGGGGCATGGATTCGCTGACCCATGCGGTGAGGGCCATGTCAGATGGTGGGGCAGGGTAGGGGGAGAAACCCCCACATCATCATCATCTACCTCCTTCCCCTCCTCAGGGGCAGCGTCCCTGTGACCTGGCTGATGAGGAGGTGATGAACCTTTTGGAGGAACTGGCCCAGAAACAGGAGGACGTGAGTCTCGATTCTAGTGTGCCTCTTTACTTGGCAGCTCTGAGGAGGTAACAGTAACTGGGAGGGCTGTCATCATCCTGTGTCCCTTGACACCCTCAGTCCTGGGACCTGCTCTTCCCACATGGTAGCCCAGCTCTGGTGGAGGGCTATGAGCAGGGCACCTCTGGGTATCAGGAGGAGGTGAGGCTGTGCCCAGAGTTTCCTGCCTGCTCGTTGGGGAAACAGCTGTGTGTGGCACAGGATGAACCTATCTCCCCCTCACCCCCGACACTGTTTCTAGTTAGCACTTTTGCTAGGAACATGGAGAGTGAAGGGATCGTGGATGTGGGCCCCAAGCAGATGGCCTGGGCTAGAATTCCATTATTTAGTGAGGTGGCCTAGGCATTGGGGGGCCAGCCAGGAAGAACCATTGCAGACCTTCTCCAGAGGTGAGCCCTGTGGCACACTGAGATGCAAGGAGGGCATGGGCAGGTGGTGTTCCGGGTGGAATACTGCTGTGACAGGTCAAGGGGTCATGACAGCAGACTGTTTAGTCTGAGACGATGGCCACTGTCGTTGAGTTGAGAGCTTGCCTATGATCACCATGAAGAGCCACCTGCCTTGGCCTTGGCTGCCAAGAGTTGACCAGCATCCTGTATGTTGTGAAGGGTAGGAAGGAGGTCTGAGCAGGTTGCTTGCTCCTGGGAAGCAGGAGAATCCCTCTGGGAATGAGACTGGAGGCCAGTGGCCGTGGGTCAGCAGTGTGCTGTCGGGATGCTGAGTTCTCGTGTTTGCAGGACCCTGCGTAGAGTGCAGAGGTGGCATGGGGGCGGCCAGCAGGTCCAGGAGGGACTGTGCTCTCTGCCCTCCCCAGTTGTCCCCTTCCATCCTTGTAGCTTCGGAACCAAAAGGAGGCCTCTCAGAGCCGAGGCCAAGAGCCGCAGGTGCCCTCAAACAGCAAGCACAGGAGGTAAGAGGTGCCTCGGCTTGGGGTGGGTGGGACTCATCCCCGGACTTGGGCTTGGACCCCCTGCCCTTCCCCTAGGAGCTCCGTGTGTCGTCTGAGCAGCCGTGAGAAGATCTCCCTGCAGGATCTGTCGAAGGAGCGCCGGCCTGGTGGGGCAGGGGGCCCCCCTCTTCGGGATGAGGATGAGGGAGAAGAAGCCCCAGCTGGTAGGGATTCTAGACTCCTGAGTCTGAGGAAGAGGGTGGGCCTGGGCTTCTGGGGACCCCGAATATCAGAGGCGACTGACATCTCCTGTGACCTTCATTCCTGTTCGGCACACAGACCACCCACCTGTGGAACCAAGAGCCCTCAATGGCGTGTCTTCCCCTGTGTCCTCCAGCCCCAAGAGCCCTGTGGTGAGTCTGAGCACCCGGAGCTGATGTGAGGTTTGGGGCGATGGGTGGGACACGGTAAATACTTCACCTCCCGTCAGGAAGGTGGCCTTCTGCCTTGGCTCCTAGGTCCTGGTGGACAAGGAACTGTTTTTTTGGTGGTGCCCGCCCTGGCTGGGGTTTACTGTGGTTCTCCTGGAGTTATGCTCTGAGGAGAGAGGTCATTGCTCTGCTCCGCAGTGAAGACTTCTTCCTCTCCCAGCTGCCTGAAGAGGCTCCCTTCTCCAGGCGCTTTGGTCTCCAGAAGACAGGGAGCTCTGGTGCCCTGGGTCCCTCAGAAAGGAGGGGTGCAGAGGGAGTCCTCGGTCTGCAGCGCTCAGCCTCCTCTTCCCTCCTTGAGAAGGCCTCCTCTCAGGTAGGTGTCGGGAAGTGTGAGGTCCAGGCTCCTGCTGTGGACCAGAGAAGACCTCCTCTGTCTCCCCTGTCTCCGCAGGCCAGGGAGCCCCGTCTTGCCAGAATAACTCCTACCCCTGCCCGGAAAGTGCCAGAGCCCTCTGCCCTGTGAGTCCAGGGGCTGGGGCAGTGGGACAGAAATGACTCATCAGCAGCCATGACTGTTTATTCTCTGTGGTCTCTCCCATGCCTGGCACAGAATGCTGGCTTGAGGAATATTTGCTGATGAATGAATCCATGCAGGTGTGAGGCTGCCACGCCTCCTTCTTTGGGTCACTCCGCTCCACCCTCCAGGACGGAGTCTGGATCCCCAGTGAAGCCAAATGTCCTCTCGGCCTCTGCAGCACCCCCAGCTGAGTCCAGGGATCGTCGGAGGTAAACGGGTAGGGGAAGGCCGTGCTGAGACGCAGTGTTTGGGGGTCTCATGGGCTCTGGGTGGGCTCCTGGGGTACTGTTTGTCCAGTTGAAATGTTCTCTGCCAGAATGTGCAGGTGTCATTCACAGTGTGACAGCACCCAAGGGACATTCTCTTGAGTTCAGGGTTCTCCACTTAGGTCCTACCAGATGCCTGTTCGAGATGAGGAGTCTGAGTCTCAGCGGAAGGCTCGTTCCCGCCTTATGCGACAGTCTCGGAGGTCCACACAGGTGTGGGCTCAGTGCTCTTGAGAGAGTCTGGGGGAGGAGGCTGGGGTCTGTGCTCTTGGGTCTGAGGGAGGAGGCTGGGCTCAGTTCTCTTGAGAGAGTCTGAGGGAGGAGGCTGGGGTCTGTGCTCTTGGGTCTGAGGGAGGAGGCTGGGGTCTGTGCTCTTGGAGAGTCTGAGGGAGGAGGCTGGGGTCTGTGCTCTTGGGTCTGAGGGAGGAGGCTGGGGTCTGTGCTCTTGGGTCTGAGGGAGGAGGCTGGGGTCTGTGCTCTGGGTGAGGGGGGGGGGGGTGTTGGGTCTGAGGGAGGAGGCTGGGTCTGTGCTCTTGGGTCTGAGGGAGGAGGCTGGAGAGGAATTGTGTCTGTCAGAGTCTAGGCCCTCTTCCCTGACTGTGTCCTCTCTGTCAGGGCGTGACTTTGACAGACTTGAAGGAAGCCGAGAAGGTGGCAGGGAAGGCCCCTGAGCCAGAGCAGCCTGTCCTGCCCAGCTTGGTAAGTAGGGTCAGGTGAAGTGGGTGGGTGGATCCTGTCGCCCTGTTTCTGACTGTGCTCCTCCCTGTTAGGACCCTTCTCAGAGACCTGGGGTCCCCGGTGTGGAGAATGCGGAGGGCCCTGCCCAGAGAGGTGAGGTCGGCTTTCTGGGAAGTCGCTGTTCCCCGGGGAGCCATCCTATCTGTCCTATAAAGTCTTTTTGTTCACGGGGCTAAGTCAGGTTCCCTGCACAGTAGGCAGGGCCCCTGTGGTGGCCTCTGGGCTGATTCCTGCTGATTCCCTAGCAGAGGCGCCCGACGGGCAGGGCCAGGGACCACAGGCGGCCAGGGAGCACCGAAAGGTCGGCCATGAGCGGAGGGGGCCAGCAGAGGTAAGGATGTTGTGTGGAGGGAGGCGGGCCGGCACTGAATGGAGACTCAACTCTCTGGGCTCCTCCGCAGGGGAAGGAGGCGGGGCCGGCAGACAGGAGCCTGGAGTGCAGGTAGGCTGGGTCATGTATGGGGTTTGGGGCACGGCTCTCCACAGGGCCGGCCCCTAAGGCCTGTAGCTTCTGTCCAGCACTGTGGATGGCGGCTCTACTGCCCGCAGGCAGCGTTCACAGAGAGACCTCAATCCAGAATCCAAGCAGGAACACGAAGAGCCTGATGGAAGCTTCCGGAAGGTGCAGCACCCCATCCCATGCCCCACCCTCCCCTCCCTGTTCTGGCTCCTGCTGATGGCCCACATCTGGCCCCTTCCCTGACCCTTCTGAGCCTGCCTGCTTCCTCTGTGTTCCCAGCTGTACATGGAGCTTCGAAGGGAGAATGAACGGCTTCGGGAGGCCTTGACAGAGACCACCCTGCGGCTGGCGCAGCTCAAGGTGGAGCTGGAGCGGGCCACACAGGTGCAGATGCTGAGACCCCAGAACCAGCTGTGCTGGGGACAGTGAGAGGCAGAGCTCCCGTGGCAAGGGCCTGGCCCGGCTGGGAGGTTGGAGGGCTCCTCCCCCTGGGGTCAGGGCTCTGGCTGGACCAGGAGTAAAAGGTAGCTCCTGACACCCCGTCTTCTCTGTCCTCACCAGCGGCAGGAGCGCTTTGCTGAGAGGCCCGCCCTGCTGGAGCTGGAGAGATTTGTGAGTTTGGGCTGCTGGGGGTGTGCCCACTGTGTCCCGGCCTTGCCCTGCCTCCTGCCCTACCCTGCTTCTGAACCGTCCCCACCCCTTGCAGGAGCGGAGGGCCCTGGAGCGCAAGGCTGCTGAGCTGGAGGAGGAGCTGAAGGTGAGTGGGCTTGTAAGTGGCCGGAGCCCAGGCTGCCCAGCGCTACCGGCTGACTCCACCCTGTTCTTAGGCCCTGTCCGACCTCCGGGCTGACAACCAGCGGCTCAAGGATGAGAACGCAGCCCTGATCCGCGTCATCAGCAAACTGTCCAAGTGACTCCGGAGAAGTTCCCGCACCGTATTATACAGCTGCTTTTGACACACGCACCCTTCCCCGAGTGAACATGAGTGACAGGCTCCGGGGGAGTTGTTGAGAAGCCATAACCTCCTCCCGGGACCTCAGAGCCGGGAGGAAAGCACAGAGTCCCCAGGAACCAAGGCGGGGCTCTTTGAGGCCAGGATGGAGGTGGGAGGCTGAGCCAGGTAGGGAGATGTTGCTGAGAGTGGGCAGGCACCAGAGATGGGACCAAGAAGGAAGCAAGGACCAAGAAACACAGGATCAGTATTCAGGAGCAGAGTGGCTGCCCCGGGGTCCCACCTCACGTGTGATGCTACCCAGCACCCCTCCCCCTCCCCGGCAGGGATCCAGGAATGTGCCAAGTCCCACTGGCCTGGCCAGGTGGGCCTGTATATAGGGTCCATGTGCAATAGGGAGGGATGTCTTCTATTTTTGCTGCCTCCTTCCCACCCACTGTCTGGGGAGGGGGAGAAGGTATTTTTGAGACAAAGCACAGGCACCACAAATAAAGTCGTGACATTGCCACTCAGCAGCCACTTGTCTCCCGCCGGGTGTGGCCCGTTTCCTGCTTGTGTGCTCAGGCTGTCTGACTTGGATGGAGTCCAGTGGGTGGTGAGACACATGCTCCCAGGTGTGGGGAGGGCACCTGCTAAAGTGAGCAGCTGGAGCAGAGGGCCCAGATGAGGTGAGAAGGGTCCAAAGGAAGCCCATGACTCTGATAATGGTGCTCAGATTTACTTAGTCCTCAGAAATGAGTCAGTGGCCAGCAGTGAAAATGTGGAATGATCCACATGGAAAACCGCAGGTTTAGCTTCTCTAGGAAAGGAGGAAATGGTAAGTAAAAGTCAGCAGTCCTTCGTGGGCACAGTGAGTGGACAGAGCCAGGAGCCAGTCTTGAGATGGATGGTACTGCCATCCTTTCCAGTCAGGGTTGTGCCCAGACTGCCAGCGGGGCTCTGTTCTGCCTGCTGGAGTCACAGGAGTGACAGCTTGGTCCAGGAGCAAGTGCACTGGAGGGAGATAGCTGTGGATTTCAGCTGGAGTGCTGTGTAGAGAGAGGAAGGGGGAGGGCAGAGTGTGTGGTGGTGGTGTCTGGGGTGGACTGTGTGTGTGGCGTGCATGGTATGACTGATGTTGGGTGTGGGTTATGTGATGTATGGTGTGTGTGTGTGTGTGTGTGTGTGTGTGTGTGTGTGTGTGTGTGTGTGTGTTGGGCCTGTGTATGGTATATGTGTATCTGGTGTGTATATATGTGTGTGGTGTTTATGATAGTCAAAAGCAGGCCTCATGTCGAGCTGCACAGACGGTCCTAGAAGGAGGCAGGCAGGGTGAGCCATGTCTGAAGGTGTGCTATGGTGTCTGAAGAAACCCGGGGCTGAAAGGAGGCAGCAGGGTTAGCACTGAAGTGGTGGCTTTGTGCGGGATCATGGCTCTGTTGAGAACTTGAGCTCTGAGGTGGGAGGCCTGACCACCGGAGTACAGTCCCACTTGGGTTGTAACAGGTGCCTCTGGCTGGATGCGGACTGGAGGACCGATGGACAAGGTGATCAACAGAGGGTGAAGTCAGGATGAAATGTTCCGGGTCCAGACCAGAGCGAGCCAGCTGGCTCCTGCCTGCATTTCAGCCTGCAGCCTGGGAGCTCACTGAGGGAATCAAGTTTGGGCAACTGCTTGTTCTTTGGTCTCCCTATTAGAAAAGAGGGCGGCAGCGGGGCACTTGCCAGTATTCCCAGCACCCAGGAAGCTTGAAACAGGAGAATGGAGAGTTTGGGGCTGTATCCAGACTGCCTCCAACAAAAGCAATCAATCAGCTAGCCAATCAATCATTTCTGACATAAGAAATGATGCCCCAGGCAGTGATCAGACCTCATAGGACCAGGATGTCCCTGAGGAGCTAACGGCATGAACCAATGCCTGGAGTCCCGGAGAGGAAGGATTTCCTGAGCCCAGAGGGGTCGCGGGCCATCGGCTGTCATGCTAGAGTTAGGTTTTATCACATGTGCCAGGAGAAGCCACGGCTGTAAGACAGGGAAGGCGCACTGGAGATCTGCAGTGGCTTCTTCCAGAAACAAGGGGGCCTAGTGAGACTGTCAGCCCAAGGCTGGTTCTCCTGGGTCAGATTTGCGGTGCGCCTCCTGGTGGCCCAGGTAAGGACTGAACTGCGCCGGGAGTAGAGGCCGATCGCACTGGTGGGACTCTTGGAAGTGTTTCAAGGATGCAGGGAAAAGAAAGGCCTTAGAGATACCTAGCCTGGAAGAGAAAACCAGCAGGTATCACCCACCTGCATAACCTGGACAAGTTGCATGGCTTGGCAGGGAGAGTTACTGAGTGGGGCAGGAAGACCCAAGAGCCTGTGGCATGCCCAGGGAGCATCCAGATCTCATGGCCAGATCCTTAGAGGCTAGGCACAGGCGTCCCGAGGGTGGCCAGATAAGCTGAGCCAAGATGACGGAGGCTGCTCCAACCCTCAGAAGCTGTCGGTGCGAAACCCTTGTGGCTGAAAGGGGCTGGGCCAAAATGCAGGGTGGTCGGAGACGTAAGGGACTTGAAAGAAGAACCCCATGCCAGATGACAGGACCGAGAACAGCGAGGAGCCACGGAAGAGTTTTGAACAAGAGAAAGGTTGTAGGTAGGGCTAGTGCGAGGACAGACCGGTGATTAGGAGGAAGCCTGGGACGGAGTCTCCAGGTTTATGGAGAGAAAACGTGGGGCATCTCTCAGTTTCCTGGCTCCTTGGTACCCGGCAAGAGAGGGGGCAGCAGGTGACATGGCCTAAAAAGGCTGTTTATAGCACATCTCAACGCACAGGGCCCTCAGGGCGCCTCTTGGGCGTGCCTCTCTGGTAGTGTCTCTATGCTCCGCCCCCTTCCCCATTCCCGCAGTCGGAGGTCCCTCTGGGGGGATTCCAGTCAGCACTGTCAGTGCAGTCTGCCGCCAAGGTAGCGGGGAGACCCGGGTGGGCGATCCTTCAGGACATCTACCGCCGCTGGTGAAGGGGAGGAGTCTGGCGACTGTTGTCCTAGGGGGCGCTGGGAACCCCGCCGTCTCATCATGTTTTGTAAACGAGCCAGGGAGGATCAGATAACTTCTATCTTGGCCTCGCCTTCCACTTTTTTCTTTTGCTTCTCCATCACGGCCTCCAGCTCGGACACTTTTTCTCTGTCCTGGAGGGCGGGGTAGAAATCAAGATCTGAGTATGTGAATCCTGGGCGAACCCCCTCCTCCCCCCGGCCCCGCGCCTCATCCAGCCTCATCCAGCATGAAGGATTCGCTCACCTCTAGCAGCGCGCGCTGCACGGTGACTTGGCTGTACACTCGCGCCCCTTCCTCGGGGCACACCGCTCGCAACTCTTCCTTTTGCAGCGAGAAGAGCTGTGCGCCGGTCAGCACGCCGAGTGCGTCCACAGTCCTGAGCAAGGTAGCAGGGGCCATCACAGCTCAAGTTCCCATAAACTCACCGATCATGCCATAACCACCTAGCTGCTTGTCCAATCAGTTCTCAAACAAGGAAGTTGGGGGGAGGGTCTGGAGATCTGGCCCCTGCCCCATGGTTTCCACGCCCCCACCCCTGGACCAATGGGAATCTCGACTTTTAGTTCAGGTATCTGTCCGTGCAGACTAGCCCCGGGGAGCCCCACTCACCCGGAGCTAAAGCCCTTGGTCTGCAGCCAGGCACGGACCGCCGAGGCCTCAGAGCGCGGGCTGAGCTGGGGCTCCGGGGCGCGGGGTCCCGGGGCTACCCGGCTAGGTCCCGAACGGCCCTGCGCCAGGCGCGCCTGCAGCTCCTCATTGACACTGAGCATCTGGGAGAATTTCTCTGCAGGAGGGAAACCGTGAAGGGAGGGGGTTGGGAGCCTCTAGCGTGCCCAGGGTGGAGCCTGAAAAGCGAAGGATCACTTCCCAGAGCGACGCTCCATCACTCACCCTTCTCGCTGGGGTCCAGACTGTTGAGACTGTCACAACTGTCCCAGTGGGGCCGCACCTGAGCAGGGGCCGGAGCTGGTGCGGGTGGGGGAGGAGGGGTACTAGTCTCCTGGGAGGGAATGAAGAGTGGGATTAAGGCTTCCAGCCTCTTCCTCAATAAACATCTGAACACTCACTCTCTTTTCCAAGCAGTATCCTTCACATCGGATTTTCTCTGCCCTCATCCCCTGGACCTAGGGGATGACCTCTGCCCCCACTTCTCCCCGAAGAAGCAGGAACATGCTGACTTACTAGGTTTCCAGCAGGACTTGGGCTGCGGTGCACCTGAGGTCCAGGGTGGGGTGTCAGGATGTTATAGGGTACATAGCCCTCCTGTCCCCGATGGTCCCGAACCTTCCACCACTTGCGCCTGTCATCCAGGACCTGGGTGGAGGATAAAGAGAAAATTCATGCCCTGGTTCTATGCCTAGGGCTGAACTGGCCAATTTCGGGGTCTCAGGCCCCCGCATCGCTAACCTCCAACACATCTCGGTGCTTGACAGACAGCTCGCTGCTATTTCGGGCCTGGAAGTCATAATTACACAGAACCCACTTTCTGGCTCTCTCCTCTAGCTGCGACTCAGCTTCCAGTTCTGGATCTTGATGACTGGGGAGAATGAAAGCGGTAGGAGATGAGGAGGTAGCCAGCCCGGCTGGTCTGGTCTATAAGGTGCTGGTGTGAGGTGGGGTTAGAGCCATGCAGGGGTCAGAGCAGAGGCCCAGGTTAATATGTTAATACAGGCTTGACACTGGAGTCACAGCCTGAATGTAGTTAGCTCGTTTCCTTGCCTGGTACCATGCAGTGGACATGCTGTGTTATGATTACTATTTGATTCATCATGGGCTACTGGGGATTGAACCCAGGGCCTTGTGCATGCTAGGGAAGTGCTTTACTTCCGAGCCACATCCCCAGTCCCTGGCTTGCGTTTTTGTTCTTAATGTTGTGTGCGTTTGACCTGCATGTATGTATGTATGTACACCACCTGTGTGCAGTACCCACAGAGTCTAGAAGAAGGTGTCCTAGAACTGGTTTCCCGGAGCTGGCCTTACAGATGGTTGTGGGCCACACCATGTGCTGGGAGCTGAATGAACCTAGGTCCTCTGCAAGAGCAGACAGTGTTAGCCTCCGAGTCATCCCTCCAGCTCCTCACTTGCTGAGTGAGAACAGTGAGACTCACCTAGAAACAGCAGATCTATACTGGTCACCCACTAGGACAATGGGCAGCGAACAAACCATGGCTAACCCTTATGCTTATACAGCATCGCATGCCCGTCACTGTTCAGATTCCGCTCTCCTGGAGTTCCCTTGTGGTTCCATGAATTTGGACTCCGCTTGGTTCCTTCCTTCTCCCGAGATCTCACTATTACACCCCCTCCACCTTTTCTGTGGCACAGGGGATTGAACCCAGTGCCTTGTGCATGCCTGGCAGGCACTGTCCACTGAACCATCTCCCAGCCCCTCCGTGGTAGATTCTAGGCAAGTGCTTTACCTCTTAGCCACACCCCAGCCCCTCACTGCTGGATTCCTGGGCAGTCACTCTCCTGCTGAGCTATGCCCCCAACCCTTTACTGGTGGATTCTGGTCAAATGCTCGGCCACTGAGCTACAGCCCAGCCCTCTGCGTTATTTTATGTAGAGAGATGTTTTGTCTGCATGTAAGTCTGTGCATAACCTGTGTGCCTGGTGTCTTCAGAGACCAGAAGAGAGCATTGGATCCTCTGAGACTGGAGTGAAAGATGGTTGTGAGCTGCTGGATGGGTGCCGGAATTGAACCCTGGTCCTGTGGAAGAGCAGCCAGTGCTCTTAACCACTGAGCCGTCTCTCCAGCCCCTCCTAGGACCTCTTTTTAAATTTGTTTTGTTTTGAGGCAAGGCCTGTTGCTTTGCCCAGGCTGGCCTTTGAAGTTCACTGTGTAGTCCACATAGGCCTCGAATTTTTGACCCTCCTGCTGCAAGCTTCTGAGAGGCTGGGATTCACAGCCCTGCACCATCAGAATATGGCTATTATTTATTCACTTTTCATAGGGAAGGCACTGAGAGCGTAGCGTAGTGATAGCCAGCGCACAGGAGAAAGGTTTAACTGAGCTGGCCTCAGGTTGCCCTTGTCAGGGTCACTCTGAAGTGCTCTGCATGCGGCTGGATTCGAACTCAAGCCGAGTCACAGCACTGAGCTCTTTGCAAAGCCCCTTACAGCACCAGAGACTCGCTCGCCCTTCCAGGCAAAGAAATTATAGCCAGAGAAGGTGAGTAAAAAGCTAGAGGTGCTGAGCCCAAGATTCAGAAGCAGGCAGACAGAGGAGAGGGTCCTGCAGCACCAGGCAGCAGCACCAGGCAGCCTGGGGGACAGTTGGCTCTGCCCCCCACCCAGCAAGAGAGACCTCATCCCGGATCAGGCCTACCTGTGCAAGGGAGAAGGGGGCTCTTCAGGGCCGCGCTGCCCCATGTGTGGGACTGACAGCTCCCAGTATGCCGTCCCTGCTGAGACCCTCCGCTGGGGCCCTCCCCTAGAGCCCCATTCATCTCCTCCTGCTCAACCTGCATCCACTCCCTCCACTCCTGGCCCCTATTTGTCCAAGGATCCTAAAGTTGTGATCCCTCTCCATCACTTCCTCTCCTGGACCCACAGCCCTCAGCGTCCACATTCGGTAGAACTATATATACATTTAGGTCCTTAGTTCTTTCCTTCCCAGGGAACTAGGAAGAAGTCCGAGTCTTGACCTTCGATTTCCTCGATCTTTTTAGCCCTGCAAGCATTCCGGGTTGCGCCCAGTAGGTGGCTATTCCTTAGATCATTAGGAAGCCAAAAGTCCCACCTCAGTTAGTGGCCCAGAGATGCTGGCACTTCCTAACATTTCCTCAAACTTGTCTCCAACTTCTCGGAAGTCCCAACCCTGCTTTTAGGTCTCTATCTTTTCTCTGACACCCAGTGCTCTGTGCTCTGGGGACTCGAGCAGGGGTGCTTCCCAGGTCCTAGAACACCAAACTGCACTTTTTCAGTCTTTTAAGGACACCGGGCGTCCAAGCTCTTAGACACACCCACTTTCAGCTCCTTACTCTTACAGCTTCCGGAATCTAAGCCTCCATCCATTCCCTCTTCCCTTGGACCCAGAGTTCTGGGCTCCTCCCCCCTCCCTCCTGACTCCTACCCCCACCCTAACCCCAGCCCCGCCTCCTCACCACCTCACCCACCTGCAAAGAGCCGGGAAGGCAGAGGGGGAAAAAAAAGACAAGAAAAAAGGGGAGGGTCGGAGTCAGCGCCGCCGGGGTGACCCCCGGGACTCAGTCCTCCCAAGCCCATCCCTGGCCGCCCTGCACCTGACACTCACTCACCCATTGACAGCGACCTGGGGGGCGCTTTGCTGCGGGAAGTAAGAGAGGTTGGGGTCAGGCAGGCCAGACCTCCGATTTCCTGCTCACCCCTGTTGTGCGGAAAGGGGGACCCAGTGCTTCCCTGGCAGCCCGCCTCACCTGCCTGCGCCGTCTCTCATGCTGCAGCTGTTTTTCCACGGGGTCCTCCCAGGCCCGGCCCTGCGGGTCAGTGGCCGGAGGCTCCCAGCCGCTGTAGAATTCGGGACTGTATGGAGACCCTTCTTCCGGGGGCAGCTCCACCCTGTGGCCAGAGACCCAGCCAAACATTAGGCTAGACTAGCCTAGGGCATGATTAGCCTCCTCCAGCCTCTGAGGCCAAACCATTTCCTATTTGGGGGTGGTGGTGGTGGTGGAGGGTTAGGGCAGTCTTGATAGACAGCCCTGGCTAGCCTGGAGCTAGCTTTTGAGACTAGTGTGGCCTTGACTTGCAGAGAGCCTCCTGATTCTATTTCCTAAGTGCTCATTACATGAAACATTGATCTGTTTACTTATTATTGCGAGTGTGTGGGTGTGGGCGAGCACACGTGAACATCAGAGGACAATCTTTTTTTTTCCAGAGCTGAGGACCGAACCCAGGACCTTGCGCTTGCTAGGCAAGCGCTCTGCTACTGAGCTAAATCCCCAACTCCCACCCCCCCACTTTTTTTTTCCGGAGGACAATTTTGTGGAGGCATTTCTCTCCGTCCACATTTGCATGAGCTCCAGGATAAAACTTGCAAAAACTCAGCCTTCCACACCGCCATTTTTTTTGACAGCGTCTCAAGCTTGATTTCTAGCGGAGGGCAATCTTAAACTTCGATCCTCCGGTCTCCACTTCCCAAGCGCTGGGATCAGGTGTGTGCCACCAAGCCCCAGAGTCTAGCTACTTTCTAAACACTTCTATCACTCCACCTTGATCTTTGGCCCCCTGGCTCTGCTTCTGCCCTTAAGCCTCCAAGCACAGACTCCCTCCTCTCCTATAGGCCACGCCTTCCGCACATCCCGCCTTTTCCATGTAGCTGCATCCCGCTCACCTAAGCACCCTCCTTGCCCTGTAGTCCAGTCTCTAAATTCCCTAAGCCCCGCCTTTTGCTTCACTCAGACTAGTTAGATCTCAAACCTTTTCTTCACACTAATTTCAAGCCTTTTTTTTACAATTGGAGCCTGGCATTTACCAAATCCTGTCCCCTCCTCAGTTTATTTAGCAGCGTTCTGCGCTCCGACTCCTGCCTCTATCCTCTGGTTTCCCCTCTCACCCTGGGCGGGTCCAGGAGTCCCCCAGCGAGGTCCATAGCGCGTTTTCACGAGGAGTGACATTGTCGCGGAGCAGCGCCACTGCCTCCAACGTCAGATGCGGTCGTCGCACACTGCTCGCGAACTCAGGGCCGCCTGAAGTATTCACGATCTACCAAGCCAACAGGAGTGAGCATGCCGACAAGACCTTCTTGGAGTCTAATCCCAAACCTTCCAAAACGGGGGTGGGCAAGGGCTGGGAGCGAGCCTCACCATCTGCAGAGGTCCGAACAGAAAGTGCAGCAACTCTGGAGAGGACGGGTTGGCGATGTTGCCGCGCAATCGGGCCTGGGTGGAAGGAAGTCATTTAATATTAGCGCACAGATGATGGACGGACGGTCGGAGTCAGAGCGCCCTCACCCCACCGATGCCCAGCAATGGATGCGTCCTCACCAGCAGACTGAAGGCATATTTGATTTTCTGAAGCACGTCGGTGTATTCGGCCTCGGTGGGAGGCTTGGCTCGCAGCGTCAGCAGGCCCTCTGTGGGTGGGGAGCAGGTGAGGTGGTGGGGACAACCGGACAGCATTAGATAGATAATCGTTCCAAAGGAGTAAACACCCAAGCAGATGGCCTTAGGAAGTCAGACCTGGCTGGCGGTGGGAGACAGACCCCAGGGAGAGAGGATTTTGGGGCGTCATCCAGAAAGGCGTGGTCTCGGTTAGACATGGAGGCAGGCCCCTTACCTCCCGCAGCTCGGCGTCGTGTCCTGCGGCCGCGCTCGCGGTGCTCCAAAACCCGGGCAGCCTCTGCTGACTTTTGCAGTCTGGATACGAAGCTCTCCACGTCGTCGAACACGTGGTTCAGGATATCCTGCGGGACGCAAGAGGGGCAAGAGGGATGCTCCTGAGTCTCAGACTGGTCAAGGTCCGGGTCTCCAGACTGAGCTCGGGACACACCTCCTAAGTCAGGCCACGCCCATAACTGGAGCAGGGGGTGGTGCTATACCCAAGGACGCTAGCCACACTCCTAGAACTAAGCCCCACCCCCGAGCTCAGCACCTAGAGGTGCCACGTTCCTGAATCTCGTCCCTCACCCCCAATCTGACTTGATTGTCCTGGGAATCCTTTCCCAAGCTGGTGCCTCTCACGCATGCTCACCACGTCCCGCTCCGCCTGTAGACCCGCCAGCTCCGGCCCCCGCGGGCCCAGGTCCGGGGAGGTCGGGGTAGCGTTGCTCGTGGTGGTGCGAGCTGGACCGGGTCTCCCCGCTTCTCCCGTCTCTGGAATTGGCTCCACCTGGGGTCGCCCGCGGTCTGCGGACGGTTCCGCGGTGCTGATCACCGCGCGGACTGAGGGGCGACGCTGTAAGGGCGGGGTCTCCGCCGCTGGAGAGGCGCCACGCTGCAGCTCCTCCTGCGTTGCCCTGGGTAATGAGAAGGGGGAAAGTGAGGCTGGGCCAACCAAGGGGACCAGGGAGAGAGAGAGATGGTCAAACGTAGTCTGGGCGTTTCATAGTGAGCAATTGGATACAGAGACACAGGTTCAAGTCTGGAGTGGGGGGTCTTAGTTGAGGAGAATGAGCCCATAGAAGGAGAAAGTTTTCCAGAGCGTTCTGCATCTACCTCCTTCTCCTCACCTGAGCGCTGCCGCCCTGCGTTCCCCGCGTCCAGAGCGGTAGTTCTGCAGAGCACCTTGGATGTCCTCACGGATCAGCTCCGCCTGCCAATCATACTTTCAGACCTCCTCTTTGCGCCCCACCCATTGTCCGCCCAGACCCCTCTCCGGTTAGCGCCCCGCCTCCAGCTGTCTTGGACCCTCATCTTGGTTCTATCTGCTCCCCAGACCATCCTTCCCAGGTTTTTCTCAAGGCCCCAGAGTGTCCCAGCCTTTCGCCAGCATCTTCTTCCCATCATTACGTTCAGTCTTGGTCCAGCGTTCCACCTGCCCTCAAATCCGGCTCCCTCCCAGACTCGCTTCCCTAGGCCCCGCCCCCAAACATGGAAGCCCCGCCTCTGCCTCCGCCCACAAAGAAAGCCTCATGGAGCCACGCCCACTCACCCCGAGGAGCAGGCCTTGGAAGAAATGCACGTCTGGTTGTGCCCGCTCTGGCTCTTGGCACACCAGGAGCAGCAGCGAGCGGCTCCGGCCGCGGGGCATCACCGCGTCGCAGCGTACGATGGCGTCAAGAGGATATGACTCTAGTTCCTCCTGCAGGATGGGACCGAAAGGTAAAGGAGGCATAGACTCCTGATACCACGACAGCCATGCCCAGGAACTGGCAACTACAGGAATGTAGGGGACTAGAAATAACAGCCTGTTTAATAGCCGAGGTTCCAAAAGACAGCTTGCCAAAGTTCCCAGGGGAAGGACGCTTAGGAGCTAAGATTCACACTCGGATCCCAGCCCCGTGCACTTTCTACCCACATGCCCCCTGGCACCTTGGAGACGGGGTCAAGCAGAGTGACATGGCCAGGTGACACTCTCAGTAGCATCTCCTGTGCCCAGACGCGCCCCTGGCTGTCCATGACGGCCAGCTTTCTGGAAGCATCTTCTACCGTGTGCACGCCATCCTCCTCCCCCAGGCAGAAGGTGACCAGGTGCTGGCAGGAGACAGAGAAAGCAGTGAGTCCCAGGCAATGGCAGGCTGGCACTGGGTGGGCTAAGGGCCTCTGGAGGCAGACTTCCAATTCAGTCTAACCACACTTCTCCCAGACCCTTGAGTCTAGACCTCAGTCCTCCTTAGAACCAGGACTCCAGTCCAGGCTCCAGCCCTCTTCCTTCAGACCCAGAAGGCATAAAACAAAGCAAAGCAAAGCAAAACAAAACAAACCAGCCTCCAAGCCACCAGGGCTCTTTCAGTGGCCAGTACTGGGTAGATTTCCTTCTAATTTGGCCATCTTCTCCCTCAAGGGCAGGCAATATTAAGGATTGAACTCCCTTAAGTGCTTTCTCTGCTCTGTATTATAATATTCCACACCCTCTTGTGGGATCTCTCGAAACTGCCATAGTTGTGGATGATTTGTCCCTGCATCCAGCTCCAGGGACGGCTCAGAGAAGATTTGATGGAACTGATCAGGTAGGTCTCAGGCAATGAGGAGGGACATCCATAGGAAGACAGGGCTGAGTTTTCCTAGAGTCTCTCTGTCTCTCTCTCTCTTTGAAGACAAGGTTTTCTGTGTAACCCTGGCTGTCCTGGAACTCACTCTGCAGACCAGGCTGGCCTCGAACCCTGAGATCCGCCTGTCTCTGCCCCCCAAGTGCTGGCTTTAAAAGTATGTGTGCTGCCACTACTGGGCCCTGGAGTCTTTTTTGCTTGATAGACCATCTTTTTGCAAAAGCCTTGTTACCTTGGGCCCACTTATCCCCAAGAGGTTATCTTAGGAAAACACAGACTCACATTGACATGATACTGGGACACGTCAGCCATAACCACAGTGGAGTAACGTTTCCTTTGCTCTAAGGGCAGGGAGGGGAAAGTGCATCCAGATGTCAGACTTCAGCCTTGTCCCTTAGATCCAGCCCCAGCCCTCCTCCCTCAGACCAGGAGTCCAGACCCAGCCTCCTCCCTCAGACCAGAGACCACAGGCTGCTTTCTGTCTTCTCCCAAGACCTTTATTCTTGGTCTCCTTCACCCTCAAGCTCACCATAGATAGACTTCGCACTCGGTTTGGGTGCAGCTTCAGGCCTGGTGGGGGAAAAATAAGGGCTTAGAGCAGTGGTTCCAACCTTCCTAACACTGGGACCCTTAAATACAGGTCCTCATGTTGTGGGGACCCCCAGCCATAAAGTTCTTTTCATTGCTACTTCATAGCTGTAATTTTGCTACGGCTATGAATCGTAATGCAAACATCTGATATGCAGGTAGCTGACATACGACCCCCATGAAAAAGTCATTTGACCCCCAACGGGGTCATGACCCACAGGCTGAGGGCCACTGGCTTAGAGGCGCCGTGGGGGTGGTGATAGATCCTGGAGGAATGGCAGGCAAAGCATCAAGAAGGTGATGGGGAGCCATGGAAAGTTTGAGCAGGTGGGAACAGGGCAACACTGGTGTTTAAAAAGGTGGTATGATGTGATAATGTGGGGGGCGGGGGCTCAGACCGCTGCATTACACAGACCTGGGTTCAAATATTCTCTCTCTGTCTGTCTCTGTCTGTCTGTCTGTCTCTCTTTCCCTCTCTTCCTAAGATGGGTTCTCCCTATGTAGCCCTGGCTAGAACTCGCTAGGGAGACCAGGCCCCAAACTCACAGAGATCCTCCTGCCTCTGCCTTCCAAGGGCTGGAATTAAGGCATACACAACTATGTTCAGTTTCTCTTTTTTATTAAAAAAAAAAATGCTTTTGCGTTTTTGAGGTAGGGTCCTGAATTCACTATGCAGCTGAGGATGGTGTTGAACTCTTGTTCTTACTGCCTATACTGCCAATGTGCTGGAAATATAAGCATACACTCCAATACCCAGCTCTGGTTTCAAATTCACGGGGCAGATGGGGCTGGAGAGTTGGCTCAGAGAATTTGGTTGAGAGAATTTGTTGCCTTTCTAGAAGACCCTAGCTCACTTCCAGGCAACCAGGCCAGGCTGCTCACAACCACCTGTAATTCCAGCTTCAGGAGATCAATGCCCTCTTCTAGCCTCTGCAGGCACCACACACACACACACACACACACACACACACACACACACACACGAGGGTGAGAGAGAGACAGAGACACAGAGAGAGACAGAGACACACACAGAGAGGGAAAGAGACAGAAAGATAGATAGAGACAGACAGACACACACACACACGAGAGAGAGACAGAGAGAGACAGACAGACACACACATACACATGAGAGAGACAGAGAGACAGACAGACACACACACACACATACACACGAGAGAGAGAGAGAGAGAGAGAGAGAGAGAGAGAGCAGAGACAGAGAGAGAGAGAGAGAGAGACAGACACAGAGAGGGAAAGAGACAGAATGAGACAGACACACAGAGAAAAAGAGACAGACACAGAAACACACACATACACACACACACACACAACAGGCAGAGAGAAAGACAGAGAGATATACAATTAACAAGATGGATGGCTAATCTTGGTTGTCAACTTGACTACATCTGGAATCAACTTAAATCCAAGGTGCTGGGCACACCTGTGAGGGATTTTCTCAGTTGGACCATCTGAGGTGGGGAGACCCGTCCTAACCCTGGCCCACACCCAGGGTGGCAGCCCACACAAAAGGACACGGAAGTAGGACACTCCTGCTTTTTGCCTCTTGCCCTCACTCTGTTTGGCAGGTTCATCTGTCCGGTTGCCGAGGCCTTCCTTCACTGATATTAGGACACACTTCTTCAGGATCTAATGTAGAGCGAAGATCAACAGCTCTCTAGGAATTCCTGGGGACTCCAGCCCCAGACCGGGGGTTCACACATTCAGTCTGAACAACTACTGGACTCTTGGCCTTGCTGTCATGAGGCAGCCGTTACTGGACTACCACGCCAGTAAGTCCTGTGTGCGTGTGCGTGTGCGTGTGCGTGCGTGCGTGCGTGTGTGTGTGTGTGTGTGTGTGTGGTGTTTATTCTACCAGTTCTGTCCCTTTAGAGAACACTGACTAACACAGAGATGAGGGCAGAGCCTGGGGTGATTAGTGCACACCCATCATCCCAGAACTCGGAAGACAGAGATGGGAGGATTTCTGTAAGTTTGAGGCCAGCCTGGGCTACCTAGTGAGACCCTGTCTCGACATAAAAAAGAACAAGACTCTGTAAACAAAACAAAACAGCAGCAAAACAAACAATACAAACAAGTAAGACCCCAGGGCTGGAGAGATGGCTGAGCAGTGGGCTATGGTGGTGCACACCTTTAATCCCAGCACTCGGGAGGCAGAGCCAGGCGGATCTCTGTGAGTTCGAGGCCAGCCTGGTCTACAGAGTGAGTCCCAGGAAAAGGCACAAAGCTACACAGAGAAACCCTGTCTCGAAAAACCAAAAAAACCCAAACAAACAAACAAACAAACAAAAAAACAACTCTTCCAGAGGACCCAAGTTCAGTTCCCAACTCCAGGAGATCCAATGCTCTCTTTTGACCTCTGCAGGCACCGTACTCATGTGCACAAACCCACAGACAGACAGACAGACACACACACATAAATAAAAATAAAAATAAACCTACAAACAAACCAAAACAAAACCCACAAGATCCTGGTTAAGGGACTTAATCTTTCCTACCTTAGTTTCCCTCCCTGTAACATATTACAGCATCTACCTGGTGTGGCTGTTGTACAAATTCAACCCAGTAGGTGAAGTGTTTTTCAGTCTCAGTAATAATTAGGATTCTGATTATGGTGATACACAGGTTTTAGCACACAGTAGTTGCTCAATACACGGGAATTGATACAGCAACTTTCAGTAGCTGAAGTAGGCATGGAATTATCTCCTTCCCCTCCCACCAGGGTTCAGATCTTCCCAGGCAAATCATTTCCTGTCTCTTCCTCAGTCTCCTCTTAAAATTACGACTTGCAGCCGTTCTTTCTTGTTGAGACACAGTGCCATGTAGCCCAGGCTGGCCCCAAAGCTGAGGAGGATGTTGAGCTCCTGATCCTCTTGTCTTTACATCCTAAGTACTGGGAACATAGGCATACTCCTCCATGACTGGTTAATTTATTCGGATGTTTTTTGAAATGGGGTCTCACCATGTAGCCTTAGCTGGCCTGGAGCTTGCTATATAGACCAGGCTGGCCTTGAACTTGCAGAGATCTGCCTGCCTCCGCCTCTGCCCCTTGAGTGCTGGGATTAATGTGTGCCTATGCCTTGTTTGCGCGGTGCTGTGGATTAGACCCCAGTCTAATACTGCTAGGCAAGCAGTCTACTAGCCGAGCGGCATTCCCCACTCTCTGTAATTTCTTAAATCCTCGTTTCTACCAGAATAACAGCAGGTCAGAGTTAGGCAGTAAAGTCTCCTTAGACTCCCGCTTTTCCTCTTCATCCTTGCTTGCGACATGTCCCTACATTTGCTGACCGCCGGGCTGGAGAACTCACCGGGTTAATGTCTACCCCTCCTCTGTCTTCCCGCCCATTCCCTCCAGGAGATCAGAGTCTTCCCCGTCCTCAGCCCTGTTTTTCTAGCAGAGGGTCGATATTTAATACTAAGATAAGGACGGGAGCAGCGGCAGTTCCTAAAGGCGGAGTGCCGGCTGTGGGAACGGCCAGCTGAGTCCTGCGGTGCCCGATTCTGTCAACTCACGTCCCCGATGATTCCCATTTGTCGAGAGGAGGGGCTGGGTTCCGGGACGTGGCATGCCCCTGCCGGAGCCACACCGTGGCAGAGTATGCACGTTTACAACGGAACCCCTTCTGTCTGTGCCCAACCACAGGCTGGGCAGGGAGGGGAGCATTCCTCCAGAATGTCTAGGGCCTGGGTGGTGGAAACAGGATCTGCAGGTGTGGGGGAAGGGTGAAGGGGCGAGGGCTTGCGGGGCAGGGGGCACTTACCCCGCGGAGGTGCTCATGGTGGCAGGATGCGGCGCTCTGTCCACCTGGAGGTGCCTGGAGAGCCGGCAAAGACGTGAGGGACTGACTTGGCTCGGTGACGTGACCCTGACTCAACCCTCCTCCCACAGACCAAGTTGTCCAGGCCCCGGCCTGGCTCCTTTAGACCCGGGGATCCCTTCTTTAGATCCAGGAGTCAAGACCTGATCACTTCCTCTCACCCAGGGGGCCGGCCCTCCTCCTTCAGACCCTGAAGTTCGGACCTCAGCTCTCCTTTCTTACACCCAGACTTCCAAGCCCCAGACTTCTTTCCTCAGACCCAGGGGACCAGGGAGAACGTTATCCTCAGATACAAGAGTCTAGACCCCAGGCCTCCTTGTTCAGATCCAGGGGTCCAGGGAGGACCTCATCTCTCAGATCCAAGAATCTGGATTCCAACCCTCCTTGCTCAGACCTAGGGGACCAGGGGGGGGGACCTTATCCCTCATATCTGAAAGTCTAGACCTCAGCTCTCCTCCCTCAGACCCAGGGGCCCAGGCTCCAGCCCTCCTCCGTCAAATCCCGGTACCCAGCCCCCCAGCTCTGTCCTCCCTCACGCCGGGGTCCGGCCTGGCCACCCTCGGTGTTCAGGCTTCCTCACCTGCCTGCTGGCTCTGTCTGACGCCCAGGCTTCAGCTCTCCCTCCCTAGTATTCTCGACTCCTCCCAGGCCTTGTGGCTCCCGCATACCTGAGCACTCACCTGGCACGGCTGGCCGGAGGTGGCTCGGGGGCGGGGCTTGCCACACCGTCTCCAGTGCGGGGGCTGGGGCTGGCTGCAGGGGATCCCGGAAATTATGTGTGTGTCCGTTGTAACAACAGAACAATAACAACAATTTGCTGTCACACTTGTTCACACGTCGTCGTCGTCGGAGGGAAAAGCTCCTCCTCCTAAACATGCCTTGGAGTCCTCCTCGGCGCTGGGGGCGGGGTGGAGGTTGGATTTCCTATTGACTAGAGAGAGGAAGTTAAGGTGTGGGGTGGTTGGGCCACTTGTTCATACAGCTAGGTCACCAGGAGAGTGTGTGTGGAAGAGGAGATCAAACACTGGCCGCCGTGTGTCTCCAGGGCCAGCCTGTGTCCTGGCTCCCGGGACACCTCGCGCGTAGTTCCCTTCCCCCTGGCTCTATCTACCCTCTCCCATCTTCCTTGGGAAATTCCCCTCCGTGGAGCTGAGGGTTAAGACTTACCTCACATGAGCCCTTAATACAGTTCCTCACGTTGCGGTGACCCCCAGCCACAAAATTATTTTGCTGTTACTTCGTAACTGTAACTTTGCTACTGCTCCGCATCATAATGTAAGCATCTGATAGGCGAGCCCCAAAGGGGTCAAGACCCCCCAGGTTGAGAAACACGGACAAAGTTGGAGGTGGTGGCTGACTCCTGTTACACCGTGAGCTTGGAGGCCAAGGGCAGAAGGACTGTGTTGAGTTTGAGGCCAGCCTGGGCTATGTAGTAAGTTCAAGGCCAGCCTGGGCTGCAGTGTGAGACTCACCTGAGGATGTAGTTCAGTCAGAACAGTGTTTGCCTAACACACACGAAGGCCCGGCTCAGACCCCAGCCTCACATAAACTGGTCGTGGATACACACACGTGTGACCTCAGCACTTGGAAGGTGGAGGCAAGAGGACCATGAGCTCAAGGGCATCCTCAGATACACAGTGAGTTTGAGGCCAGCCTGGGCTACAACAGACCCAAACAACGATGGTAATAAACCAAACCTAAACTCAAACGAAAAGTCCAGCATAGCTGAACATGCCTGAAATGAGCACATTCCTGAAGCGAGGTGTCTTGTCGAAATGCTTCTCCCGAGCCTTGGTCCTCAGTGACTAAGCTGTACAACCATTTCTTCCTCAAACCCAGTGATGAGTGTGTGTCTTCACTGCCCAGTGTGTTAAGCTGTTTGCCCAACACCGTTTATCATAGTCAGGTTGCGGAATGGGCGTAGGTGCCTAGAGTGGCTGAATGAGTAAGGGAAATGTGGTTCACACTCACAGTGGAGCACTATTCAGCTGCAAAGAAGAAATGGCGTCCTGTCGTTTGTGAGAAAATCAGTGGCACTAGAGATCACCGTGTTAAGTAAAAACGGTTTTACCTTTATCTGCTCGTGTGCACGAGTGTGTGTGTGTGTGTGTGTGTGTGTGTGTGTATGTGTGTGTGTGATGGTGTACGTGTGGCGGTCAGAGAGCAACCGTGTTGTAAGTTCTCTCCTTCCACCGTGTGGTGACTTCTGGGGGTTGACGTCAAGGCGTCAGGCTTTGTGGCAAGCGCCTTCACTCACTGCTGAGCCGGCCCGTTTTCAGTAAGGAGACGCTTGTCTATGCTGGCTGCCCGTTAGTGGATGGAATGTCAGATTTGAAGGCTGCAAAACCCAGAGAGCAGATCAGGGGCCAACTCCTCGCCTCTCCCCTCCTTCACTCCGTGATTCCCATCTGGTCCCACGCACCCACGATCCTGTCTTACCTGGATCATTCAGGAGCCTGTGAAGGCTCTCCCCGATGTGTGTCCCCCACCCCCACCCCCGCCCGCCCCAGTGTCGCCTCGATTCAGGGACCCCGAAGGACTCTAGATTGAACTGTTGTTCGTCTGGTCAAAATCCACACTTGGGTTCCTGTGTTCTTCTTTGATAAAAGCTGGCGTCTTTCAGATCTGACCCGACCTCTCCCTCCTCTGCTGCTGTCACTGTTTGGACACACAGTGTCTTTCACTGTTCCTCCAAATCCAAACCCCCACAGCGTCTTAGCTGAGGCTGGACTCCTGGGTCTGAGGGAGGAGGCTGGGTCTGGACTCCTGGTCTGAGGGAGGAAGGCTGGGTCTGGACTCCTGTCTGAGGGAGGAAGGCTGGGTCTGGACTCCTGGTCTGAGGGAAGAGGACTGGATCTAGACTCCTGGGTCTGAGGGAGGAGGGCTGGGGTTGGACTCCTGGTCTGAGGGAGGAGGCTGGATCTAGACTCCTGGGTCTGAGGGAGGAGGCTGGATCTGGACTCCTGGTCTGAGGAAGGAGGCTGAGTCTGGACTTGTGGTCTGAGGGAGGAGGCTGGGTCTGGACTCCTGGTCTGAGGGAGGAGGCTGGGTCTGGACTCCTGTCTGAGGGAGGAGGCTGAGCCTTGCTTCACCCACTGTCCACCCCACTCTCTGGTCCTGCCCACCACTGTTCCTGGTTGTGTGCAGTGCGGCATCACTGAAACCCGACTCTCCGCCCTCATTCCAGAGCAGAGTGTTTTCCTCCTTTCTGGGCAGCAGAGGAAACCCTTCCCTCTCTCTAAACTGCAGCTTTGGCTCCCAAAGTCAAGCGAGGCTCTCCACCCTGGCCAGCCTGACTCAGACCGCCCAGGGTGGAGACTCACCTGAGGAATCTCTCCCCGAAGAAGCCTTTCCGCCCCCATGCCTGATCTCCCGGCCGGCCGTGGAGGGCCTCCAGTGAAGCCGATCATCGCCCTCTCTGAGTCTCGCCTCTGTGACCACCCCGGGTCACTGTGGGTCAGGAGGTGGAATTTCCCTCTTTCGGATTGGCGTTCATTCCCAAGTGTCAGTTGTAGGGCCTTGATGGGCTGACCCTTGACCCCTACATCATCCCTAGCCTCTCCACTCCCGCCGCAGACCCCTCACACGGGATCCCGCCGTGGGAGGGAAATCAGGTTCATAGGTAAGGGAACTGGGACTGGTTATCAGGGAGGGTAGAGTCATGGAGCAGGAACTGGTTATCGGCTTGAATACAAGAGAACTTGTTCACTCAGCACGCAGCAGTCAGCTAGCCATGGGCCAGTTATGACCAGGCTGAGGCAAGAGCACTGAAAATTCGAGGTCTGCCAAGGGCCTGGACAACTTAGCAAAACTTGTCTCAAGATAAAACGTCAAGGGGTGGAGGGCAGATGTGAAGGGGTGGGGAATGAATGGGACCAAGATACATGATGTGAAAAACACATAGAATAAATGAATTTAATGATAAAATTAAAAAAGATAAAAAGTAAATGGTTATTAGGAGCATGACTTAGCAGAAGAGCTCCTGCCTAGAATCCCCCAGTGAGGGGCTGGGGTGTGGCTCAGTGGTAGAGCCCCTGTCTAGAATCCCCCAGTGAGGGGCTGGAGTGTGGCTCAGTAGTAGAGTCTGTTGGGGGGACCTAGGTTATATTTTCTCTCCTTTTAAAGATTTTTTTTTTAATCACTTTTAATCATGTGTACATATTTGTGTCTCTATGTGAGTGTGTGCAGGCACCCAAGGAGGCCAGAGGCCCCAGATTTCCCAAGAGCTGGAGTTACAGGTGGTTGTGAGCCACCCAAAGTGGGTGTAGGAATTGAACTCTGGTCCTTGGGAAGAGCTTTTACATGCTCTTAACCTCTGAGCCATTTTTCCAGCTTCTGGGTTCCATTCTCAGTACCACGCATACATAAGGGCCCTGAGCTCTAACTGAAGCCTTACCCTTTCCCTCAACAGGAAACTCTTATTGAGGAAATGCACCCCATGAGTTGGTGGCGTGTGCGTGGATGTAGGTGACAGAGGCATTGTGTCCCGTCCCCGAAGAAAGTATTTAGTGTATCCTTGAGGGGTCGAGAGAGTGAGAGGACCCGAAGTCTTCTCCGGGCGACTGAATGGCTTTCTCTGCTGGTTTCCTTCTGTTGCTATGGCAACCCCCTAAAGCAGCTTTTTTAGCTTACTGGTTACCTTCGTCCATTCTTCTGTGAGGGAGGTCATGACGGGAACTTGAAGCCGGGCCTGCTGTGGGCACTGCCTTCTCATGGACAAACCCATGTACAGACACACGAACAGGCATCATGTTCAAAGAATCTTGGAGGAAAAACAAAATCCAACCATTTCAAGATGTTTTTATTTACTTAGCGTGTGTGTGTGTGTGTGTGTGTGTGTGTGTGTGTCCTTACATGAATGCCACGGCATGCATGCTCATGGAGGTCTGGCAGCAGCTTGTGGGAGTGAGTTCTGTCCTTCCATCATGTGAGTTCCTGGGACTGAACTCAGGTCCTCAGGCTTGGTGGAGACTCCTTCACATGCTGAGGCACCTCACAGGCCGCAGAGGATCTTATGGGACTAGAGCGTCACATGGAGGCTGTGCTTGGCGGCCCATGCCCGTTATCCCAGCGCTGGGGAGGGCAGGAGGATCACCACACATGAAAGGCATCTGAGCTACTTCCAGAGCCCCTGACTCAGAAAACAACAAGGACAAGGCAGGGACCAGGATGCTGCTCGCCTAGCGTTCATGAAGACCCAGGTTCAACTCCCAGCACTGTATAAACCAGGCATGGTGGGCACACCTGTAATCGTAGAACTCAGTGCAGGCGGAGGCAGGAGGGTCAAAAATATACGGTCATGTTAGCTTCATAGCCAAATTCGAAGCCAGTCTGGGCTACATGAGACCAGTAAAGGGACCTACTGCCAAGCCTGATGTCACATGAGGTCCCCAGTGAGAGGGGAGAACTGACTCCTGAACACTGCCCTTTGACCTCCACACAAATGTGGTGGTACACATAATTAATTGATTAAACTGGTGAGATGACCGAGTGGGTCAAGGCCCTTGCCACAAGGCTAACACAGGGCGGAAGGAGAAAATCAGTTTCAGAAAGTTGAGCTCTGACCTTCACATGTGCAGCATGCCACCCCCACCTGCACGCACAATGTGCTCTCTCTCTCTCTCTCTCTCTCTCTCTCTCTCTCTCTCTCTTTCTCTCTCTCTCTCTCTCTCTCACACACACACACACACACACACACACACACACACACAGAACAACCTAGTAAGAAACAAACAACCATAACAATAGTCAACTAAAAAACTAAAACTCGCCAGTCGGTGGCGGTGCACGCCTTTAATCCCTGCACTCAGGAGGCAGAGGCAGGTGGATCTCTGTGAGTTCGAGGCCAGCCTGGTCTACAGAGTGAATTCTAGGACAGGCACCAAAACTACATGGAAAAGCCCTGTCTTGAAAAACAACAACAACAACAACAACAACAAAACAAAAAACCTCAAACTCAAACCAAACACAGGACGCACACCCCTTCGCACCGAGGGAAGCTCCCAGGGCAGAGGTGAAGCAATGGTCTGAGGAGAGGCGTGCAGGGCCTGCTGTTTCTCGGGGTGGAGAGGGAAGGCTTCCCAGGGTGCTGCCCGAGTACTGACCTGGATTTTGAGGAATGTGCAGAGGATTTCGAGCTGGGGAAGGACGTCCTTAGGAAGGCTGGTGGATGACATCTGCGGAGGTATGGCCGTGGCTGTGAGAGGCGAGCAGGGAGCTGCTGCTGTGGAAGTGTTCAATCTGGGGACAGCTGTGACTGAGGGGCTGGGGTCCCTGTGTCTGGGGATGCAGCTCAGTGGTAGAGCGATGGCCTGGAATCCACCAGTTGGGGGTGTGGGGGTGTGGTTCAGTGGTTGTAGTGGTTGAGCATCTGCTTAGAATCCAGTAATGAGGGGCTGAGACCATGGCTGTAGAGAGCCTGCCGAGCACATGGAAGGCTCTGAGTTCTTCCGTCAGTGGTCTACGTTACCACTAAGGGCCACGTGGATGTCTGTGGTCTGTGCTGACACCTGAAGCCATGTTGATGTCTGTGGGCCGTGCTGCCGATGGAGGCCATGTTGGTGTCCGTGGCTCATGTTGCGCCGGAGGCCATGTTGATGTGGTCTGTGCTGCTGCCAAGGGCCAGGATGGTGTCTGTGGCCTGTACTGCCACGGGAGACCACACTGAGGTCCTGAGGTCTGTGGTCCTTGTTTTCTCCAGAAACCAAGTGGAAGTCCATGGTCCAAGCTGCTGCTGACAATGAGAGCAAGGAAGCTTCTTCTGCTGTGGTCTTGATGACCGCAGACTCACAGTTGAGAAAGCAAGTCACAGACCACTTCTGTGACAAGCTCTTTCCCTGACCTAACACCCCCCAAAAAGAAAGAACCATTGAAGAGAACTCTTAAACACTGTGGTAGGAATGTTGAAGTGTAGCTCTTCACTGTTGATGGTTTCTGGTGAGGGATGGGGTGAGTTTGAGACTCAGTTTCCCTTAAGGGTCTGGCCACTGGGAGTTTGACCGTGATCCAGTGAGTATATGGGCAACACACATCGGATTTGTGGGGTTCTTGTTGTTGTTGTTACTGCCTTTACTTTTTTTTCCTTTTTCTTTTTTTGGGGGGAGGTTACAAGGGCAAGAGGGTGGGTGGACCTGGGAGGACTGGGAAGTGAGCGTGATTGGGGTTCATTATGTGAAATTCCCAAATAATCAAGAAAGATATTATGTTGAAAGGAAAAAAAGACGTCCAGGGGAAAAAAAAAGTATTTCATGTATGTATACAACATATTTTAATTAATTAATTTTTTTTTTTTAAGATAAATTCTTGCTATGTTGCTCCATCTGTCCTGGAACTCACACATGGGTCACCACCATGCTTGGCTGTGTTTTGATCTTATCCCTCCTCACTCCCTCCTCCAGCCCCGCCCAGGACCCACCAACCTGTCTCCTTCCTGACTTCCAATCTGCTTCTCTTATTATTATTATTATTATTATTATTATTATTATTATTATTAGTAGTAGTAGTAGCCCCTTGAGTCCAATTAACACTGACCACTGACCATGTGCAGATGTTGTGGGGCTTCTCGTTTGATCGGGCAAGGAGGCTGAGGCAGGTGGTTCAGTGCGAACCAAGGCCAGGCTAGCCTGAGCAACACAATGAATCCTAGGCCAGTCTGGGCCACACAGTGAGCCGGGTGTGGTGGCTGGGTCCCCCAGGAAGCTTTGGGGACCAGCAGGGTTCCCCCAGAGTTAGTTCCTGATAGTAGCAGGCAGAGAGGGAGCAGGGAGGGACACCCTGGATGCTTGGCTGAGGTTGGTGGCTCTCCAGAACCGGCCTGGCTGGCCCAGGGAGGTGGAGGAGCAGGTTGTGGCTGCCACTGTTTGTTATTTGGGAGGGACAGAAGGCGAGGCCGTCCCAGAAGGCCCTGACTGAAACTAGAGGAGTTGGCCTTCCAAGGAGCGCGGTAGCAGTGGGGGCGGCCGGACCCCAGTGTGGGTGTGGGTTGGAGAGGGTGTGAGTTTTTCTTTCTGAGCTCCTGACTTTCCATTTCTTCCTCTCTGAAATGGGTGGGATTCCCAGTCCCGTCCCCCACAGTGGCTAAGGGGGCCTCCCGTGTGATTGATAAGACAGGCCAACAGCTTGTGTCGTGGTTAAGTTAGCACTGGGCCAGTCCTGACGCAAAGCCAGGCAGAGGAACAGACAGATAGTTCAGTCACCAAGATGACGGGGAGGGACATGGGGGAGAAGGCTCTGCGGACAGGCGGTCTGCATCTGGTACCTGCTGTAATGGCTCCGGCCTCAGTTTCCCCTCCTAAGCTCCTTCCTTCCCTCTCTCCCCTCCCTTCCTCCTCCCCTTCTCCTCCCTCCCCCCTCATCTCCCTCCCTTCTCTCTCTCTTCTCCTCCCTCCCTCCCTCCCTTCTTTTCTTTCGTTTTTGGGAGACAGAGTCTCTAGCCCAGATTGACCCCAAATTTGCCGTGTAGCTGAGAATGACATTGAACTCTGATCCTCCTGCCTCTACCTCCAGAGCGCTTGGGTGTGCCAAGTGCCTGGCTTTTGTAGTGCTGGGAATCACACCTAAGACCTCGTACATGCTAGATAGGTTCTTTACAACCCTAGCTCCTTGATCTGAACTTCTCTTAAAAACCCTTAAAATTAGTTCTTTGCTAATATTGTATGTGTTTTGATCGTATTTAACCCCCCACCCAAGTTCCACCCTTCCCTACCTGCCCAACCTTGTGCCTTCCCTTCCCCCTGCCAATCAAGTCAAGTTTATGCTACCAAGTGTCCTTGGACGTGTGGTCCTCCACTGGAATGTGGCTACTGATTCTCCCTCTCAACCATCCATCAGTTGCTAGTAGTTCCTCATCTGGCCATGGGACTTCGCACCCACCTCCCCTCTCCACGTCGGGATTTGTTCTGGCTTGAACTTGCTCGGGTTTTGTGTCTGCTGTCATAACCACCGTGAGTTCATACGTATCGCTTTCCTGCTGTGTTCAGAAGACACTGTTTCCTTGTGGCCATCCACAGATTCTGGGTCTTATACTCTTTCCAATGCTCTTCCTCAAGGATGCCCGAGTCTTAGGAGGAGCTGGTGTGACACAGGGGGCCAGATGGGCATCTGTAACCTCTTACCCTTCGCACCTCGACCAGTTGTGAGTCTGTACTGGTCACCATCTACCTCAAGGAGGAGTTCATCTGATGAAAACTGAGAGACGCGTTCTGCGTCTCCATACCTGCTCTGAACTTTTCATGGCGGTTCCTCCAAGATGTTCCCTCACCAAATGTTATTTATTCTATGCCAGGTATCGTGGTACGCACACAGATAGAGATATGGATCAAAACAGCCCAGAGTGCCTCTCCTGGACTTCAATGCTGGTAGGAAGGAGGCATGGCACCCGCACGTTCAGAAGGCTCCAGATTTTATCATGCTGCTCAGAATGATACAATTCAAAACTTACAAAGTATTTGTTTCTAGAACTTTCCATTCTGTATTTTGAATCGTGGTTGACCTTGGGTATCTGAAACCGTGGGAAGCAAGTCCACGGGTAAGGAATAGACTGCCGCAGAGTTTCCACCTTGGGACTCAAGAGGGCTGTTCCAACTCCTGTCATCCCAACTGCCTTCCAGCCCGGAGGCAGGGGGAAGAGGGGGCTGAGGACTGCTCCAGTGCCGCTCTCGTACATGAGCAGGGAGGGAAGAATGGGTACTGGAGTACAGTCAGACAGATGGAGAGGCACCTGATGCTGGAGCTGCCCTACTGTCCCGCAGCAACAACAAAACCACACACACACACACACACACAACACACACACACACACACACAAAAAAAAAAAAAAAAAAAGCAAGCAAGCAAACACCCCCCCATTTCCTGAAAACACCATCTTACTCATAGCCCTCCATTGCTGGAAGCTCCTCTGTGGCTCCCCAGTACCCTCTGAGCTGCAGACAAGCAAACTTTGCAGTCTGGTCTTCCCTCCACAATCCAGATTCATTTTCTAGGGCTGCAGCCTCTCTTCCATCTCCCCTGTAACCTCACCTCAAAACCAGGCTGCCCCCTCCTCGACATCCCAAAGGCATTCCTGCTTCCTACATTTTTGCCTAGCTCATCTCACAGGTGGGTGCTCCCTTCCTGGCCGGCGGTGCCCTGCCTTCCCGCAGAAGCCTCCTCTGCCCTCTCCAGGATGCCCCGAGCCTGTCTTTGCCCAGGGTCCTGGCAGGCAGCATCACCAGCTCTCCGTTGGTGTCTCTTCTTCCACTTCTCCAGTCCCTTCTCGCCCACGCTGCTCCTCCATCCCTTTCCCTCTTCTTTTCTCTGGATTTCGGGGGCCATCAGTGTGAGGTGTGTTAGGTCTCTGAGGCAGCTTAAACGGACAGGAGGCAGAAAAGAGACTGGACACGGACCTCAACAGACTGAATGTTTATTTCAAACACTGAGGGGCTGGCACGGCAGGAAAGGGTGTCTACCAAAGGGGAGGGAATGCTTAGAGCTTTATAGGAAGTTTGGAGAATGGGAAGTTAATGCTCCTGCAGGCAGCTACGTTCCAGTCTGCAGTGTCTCCCGCCTGGAATTGTTTGTCCAGACAAAGCCGTTCTATCTTCAGAAGCTGCCTTGCCCCAGCTGTCAGGGCGCGGGTCACAGGGGGAGACTGAGTTAGGCAATGTCAGTCATGAGGAAGGGACTGGAGTTTCAACATAGGGCCCTGGTCAGGATCTGACAGAGTCTGTTCAAGGGTTATTCTCACAAGGTGTACAGACAGACAGAATGCTTGTTTTGCTTACTGTGGTCAGGTAACAATGACTCCGTTATCCAGTAACTTCAAACAAGGCTCACTCTGCGGGTAGAGGATGTAGCTCCGTTGGTAGAGTGCCTGTCTCGCATGTACAAATGGGTCTGATTCACAGTATTGTATAAAACACGTAAGTTTTCCAAGCACTTAGGGTGCCCAGTCAGCATTGTACAAATCAAGCCTCATGGTGTAAGCCTGAAATTCCAGACCTTGGATGGGGTGGAGTCAGGAAAAGCAGAAGTTAAGGTCATCCTTCAGCTGCACAGGGACTCTGAGCCAGGCTGGGTTACAAGAGACCCTGTTTCAAAAAAAAAAAAAAATGTTGGAGGTGGAGGGAGGGAGAAAGAGCTGGAGAGAGAGGTAGAGAGGAAGTGAGGGAGTGCAGGAGGGACTGAGAGAGACCTTTGGTGGGTGCCTTGAAGTTATCTACCCTTGGGGACATCAGAGCATCCTGTGGGCGAATCCTCTCAGCACCTGGGACAGCACCCAGTGCCTATCAGTTTCTTTTTGACAACATCACTTGGCAAAGGGTGCACAGCCAAACCCGAAGTCCACAAAGACATTCCATGCACCTTGGGTGTGTCTGGGAATCGGGTAGGAGGCCTCCAAAAGCAGGAGTGTGCTTGCATCTTTTTCTCTGTAATAACCACTGTCCTAGCCAGCCACGTTCGGGGTCTTGCTGTGGACCAGGTTCTGTGAACACAAATGACAGCGTCTTTCGAAACTGCATGGTCGGAGCTGGCAAACTGTGGCCCACCCACCACTCGTGTTCTAAATGAAGCTTTGTTGCAACACAGCCATGCTGGTTTGTTTGTGTATCGTCTGCGGCTGTTTCCCGAAACTGTGGCGGAGTGGCTGGACTCCTAGGGCAGTAGAGAGGACTAATTGGCCTTCTCAGTAGGAATTTGACCTAGCAGTAGAGATATTAGGCGGCGTGCACTCAAGGTTATCCTCAGCTATGTGGTGAGTTAGAGACCTGCCTGAGCTACAAGAAGCCCTGTTTCCAAAACAAACAAACAAACAAACAACAAACAAGCCACCATGTGGCTTTCCTCGAGCTTGCCTTCTCCTACCCCCTGACTTAGAGGTGTTATTGCTGCGATGAAACACCATGACCAAGCACGCTGGGGAGGAAAGAGTTTACTTGGCTTACTCTTCCACATCACACTGTTCATCCTCGAAGGCAGTCAGGACAGGAACTCATGCAGGGCAGGAACCTGGAGGCAGGAGCTGGTGCAGAGGCCACGGAGAAGTGCTGCTTTCTGGCTTGCCCTCAACATTTTCATCTTCCAAGGTCCCACCGAACAGACCACTGAGGTCTCAGCACTCAAAGGCTTTTCTAGCCCAGAGTGCCAAGGTACTTTCCCCGGAAACACATGGCCACGTCTGTCACAGCAATCTCCTATTCCAGGCGCCAACTTCCTAATCATGCTCTTCCCAAGTCCATTGCTCCACTGGCACTGGAGCCTACTTCTTACGGATTCTGGTGTCTACTGAAGGCCAGCCTCATGGACGGAACAACTATTGGATTCTTTGACCATTGGTAGACAGCCGTTGTTGGACTAGCTGGCCCACAGCCTGAAAGCCGTTCTAATAAACCCATTCCTCCGCAACTTGCTTTTGGTCATCATATGTTTCACCATAGCAATAGTAACCCTAGCTATTGTGAAGGACATCCCCTCACATTGGTGGTAAATGAAGGGACTCAGGTATTTTAAAAGCACTCCTTTTAAATTAAATCTTTATTTATTATTTATTTATTTAATGTGAGTGAATGTTGTACCTGCTCATACGTCTGCGTGCCGTTTTTTGTGCAGTGCCCATAAAGGTCAGAAGAGTGTGCCTGGTCCTTTGGAACTGGAGTTAAATATGGCTGTGAGCTGCCATGTTGGGTGCTGGGAACTGAACCTGGGTCCTCTGCAAGAGCAGCAAGTGCTCTTAACCATCGAGTTGTCCCTCCAGCCCCCAGGAGAATGACCTTTTGCTGTTACAGTCAGGGGAATTGTGAGGGCAAGGACCGAGTTAAGGTGTAACTATGTTAGGAACACCAGAGGCGCTAAATAATTGTTGCAAAGAGTTGTGAGTGAGTACCCACAAATTCGCAGTAAGGCTGGCTGTTCTTTTTTCTTCTTTGGAATGACCAGTCATCCCCTAAGCGTGACTTCTTACAAAGGGAATGTCTGGGTCAACTGTATGTATGGAGGATCACATGACTAGGCTTTCAGGAACACCAGGTGACACCCCGCCAACAGGGAGTTTCCTCTGATTCTTGCCAAGACTGAATATTTACCATAATCTTCAACGTTGCCAATCTGATAATTGAAAAAATATTATCTCATTGTCACCTTCACGAGGACAAACGAGATGTCAAGTGTGCTGGGAAATTTTCTACCACAGGATGCATTCCTCCACAACCTGTACTTCCCCCTAACTTACTTCTTCCTTCCGTCTGTCTGTCTGTCTTCCTCCATGCTCCTCCTTCTAGACACCAAAGTTTCAGTGTGTTTTTAAACATTTATTTGTTTATTCTTTTTCTTTTTTTCCGGTGTGTGTGTGTGTGGGCACATACATGCCATGGTCGTGAGGTCAGAGGACAACATTTGGTTTTGTCTTTCCACCATGTGAGTTCTAGGGATGAAACACAAAGTTGCAAAGCTTGTGTGACAGTTCCTTTACCCCATGAGCCATCCTGCTGGGCTCAGCATGGCCAATTTAAAGCCAATATCCCTTTTCTTCAGATCCAGGGGTCCAGGTCCCAGCCTCCTGCCTCAGACCAGGAGACCACACCCAGGCGTCCTTTCTTAGACACGAGTCCAGACCCACCTCCTCCCTCAGACTCAGGAGTCCAGCCCCGATTTCCTCCTTTCCCCACAAGAGGTATGCAGGAAGTACTGTTGTTAAATATTATGTAGAGGAGGAGGCTCATGGTTCATTCTACGGGGGTTCCCTGTCGGGAAAAAAATGGTAATGGTTGGTACCAAATTGTTCCCCCCCCCCCGAGACAGTGTTTCTCTGTAATCCTGGAATTCTTGTAGATCAGGCTGACCTCGAACTCGGAGATCCACCTGCTCTGTCTCTGGAGTGCTGGGAGTAGATCCCAGCTGTTAAAAACAAAACAAAACAACAAACACAAAACCCGACCCCAGGACGCCTTTGGATTGGTTGAGCGTGACGACATCTGCTGGCACGCCCGTCAGCCTCGGCTCCGCCCCATCTCCTGAAACTACGATTCCCAGCATTAAGTGCGCCGTGGCCTGCCTCCCAAGGAGCCCGCCCCCGCACTTGGCCCGCCCCGGGCCGTGTTGTAGTGGCCGCGTCCTCTTCCACTTCCACGCACGTGTGTTCTGAGCTCCCGCGTTGGAGCGGCCTGCAGTGCAGATCCACCCACACGCTGTTCCCCAGGCTGGAATGAACCGCTTTCTGCTGCCCGTGTCCGTAGTGGGAACGGTGATCGGCGGCACCGTGCTGCTCAAGTGAGTCTGTGCGCGTCTCCGGGCGCGCTTGGCGGTAGGCCTGCGGCAGGGGACTGCCCAACAAGGCCAGAGAAGGGTCCATTTATCCTCAGTCCTCACTCCTGGATTCTCCAGTTTACCCACCAGCACCGCCTTCCCGACCGAGCAGGAGGGCGCGTCACTTCCCCAAGGTCACCTAGGGAGAAGGGGTGAGGCCCGGACCTGGTGCACTTTTTGGTCTGCACCACCATTTACTTTTCCTCCTCCTTCCTTCCTTATTCACTCTTGCTGCCTTCTCTTTATTTTTTTCTTCCCTTCTCCTCCCCCCTTCTTTCCTTCCGTGCGTTTTTGAGACAGGGTGTCACTATGCAGCCTGGCTGGCCTAGAACTCACTCTGTAGACCAGGCTGACTGAATTCACAGAGATCCACCTGCCTCTGCCTTCCGGAGTGCTGGGATTAAAGGCGTGCGCCACCACGCACAGTCTACATTTATTTTTTTCTTGCATGTATGATTTCTGAGATTAGAAGAGGGTGTCAGACGCCTGGAACTGGAGTTATGGATGGCTGTGAGCGCCATGTGGGTGCTGGGAACTGAACCAGAGCTCTTCCTGCCGAGACATCTCTCCAGCCCCATGCTGTATATAATTTGATCGTATCTACTGCCCACTCATGTTCTTCACTCCTGGACCCTTCTGACACATCCTCCTTCCAACTTCATGTCCTTTATTTTATTTATTTATTTTGAGACAGGGTATCATGTAGCCTAGGCTGGCCTTGAGCTTGCTGTGTAGTTGAGGATGACCCTGAACTCCTGATTCTCCTGCCACCCCTCTCAAGTGCTGGGTTTGCAGGTCTGCATCACGCCTGGCTGTAGTTTTTTTTTTTTTTTTTTTTTTTCCAAGATGGGGTTTCCCTGTGTAGTCCTGTCTGTCCTAGAACTCACTCTGTAGACCAGGCTGGCTTTGAACCCACTGAGATCCTCCTGCCTCTGCCTCCTGAGTGCTGGGATTAAAGGTGTGGGCCACTACCGCTGGCCCCAGTCTTTTGTTTTTTGTTGAAAAATAGAAATGAATGATGGCCACCTCACGGAGACTTCCCACGTGTAGTCCTTTGCTGAGACCAGACAGGGACACCATGTGTTTTGGTGCTTTTGTGTGCTCAGAAAGGTGGTTGACCCCAGATCATAAATCCAAGCATGAGGCAGACAGACAGAATTCACTCAGCTGTTTCTCCCCCTCAGGGACTATGTTGCTGGTGGGGCTTGTCCCAGCAAGGCCACCATACCGGGAAGACGGTCATCGTGACAGGAGCCAACACGGGTATCGGCAAACAACTGCTTTGGAACTGGCTAAAAGAGGTGAGAGCACCACCTCCTTTGGGGTTTTGAAGAGATTCGTGCACACCGGTGTGTATGGCAGCCTTGTGTAAAATAGCTCAAGGGGCGGAAGCATTCCAGGTGCCCATTTGCAGACAGACAGAATGTGACCCATCTGTATATTGGAATACTACCAAGCTTTCAAAAGGAAAGGGATTTGGACATACACCTGTGCGATGATTCTAGAGGCGTGAGCTAAGTGAAAAAAGCCAGGCACACACAAAAGACTCCTGTAGAATTTTGCTTCTTAGAGTAGTTAAAAAAAAAAAATCTGTTTTTATTATGTAATGTGTGTATGTTGGGGATGGGGTGGGGTTTGAGCTTTGCCACCGTGTGTGTGTGTGTGTGTGTGTGTGTGTGTGTGGTGTTGCGTGTGCGTGTGCGTGTGCGTGTGCGTGTGCGTGTGCGCGTGCGCACATGCTTGTGGAGGACAGTAGACAACCTCTGCTGGCGTGTCTCAGCATCTCAGAAGAATAGTATTACTAAGCTCACTGCACATTCCCATACATCCCCCAAATGTTCCCATCTTCCCACATGTTCTTAGAATACTTCATGACCCTGAAGATACCTTCATCTTTTATTCATCACCCACCACACCCTGATCCTCCCCGACACACCTCTACCCAGCCCGGGAAACCTGTGTCTGCTCTCTGTTTCTGGATTTGCCTGTTCTGGACATGTCATATCAACGGAAGTGTGTATGAATTTTGCGTCTGACTCACTGAGTGTCGTGGTTTCAAGGTCCATTCACTGTGTCGTGTGTCCTTCCGTGTGTTACTACTTTTATGGCGAATAGTATGCTATTGCATGGATAGACTACAGTTGCTTATCTATTGATTAGTGGATGGACGATTGCTAGTGTGTGTGTGTGTGTGTGTGTGTGGTGTGTTGGGGATTGTGGGCCTCTTGTTTGCCAGTCAGCTGCTCTACCACTGTGCCCCACCCCAGCCCCTCACTGGGGGATTCTAGGCAGGGGCTCTACCACTGTGCCCCACCCCAGCCCCTCACTGGGGGATTCTAGGCAGGGGCTCTACCACTGAGCCACACCCCCAGCCCTGTACTGGTAGATTTTAGCCCTGTACTGGTAGATTTTACTGCTGAATTACATCCTCAGCCCTGATTTTTACTTTTTGAGACAGGTTCTTACTAAATTGTCCAGGTGGGTCTTGAACTCACTGTAGCCTAGGCAAACCTTGAACTTGCAATGCTCCTGCCTCAGCCTCCAGAGTCACTCTGGTGATATTTGGGTTCCCCTCTCTTGGTTATTTATTACTAAGACCTCCTGTATACAGATTTCATGTGGGTACATGCCTTTGTGTCTGTTGGGTAGATATGTCGGGGTAGGCTTGTTTCCTTTTCCTTTTCATGTTTTCTTCTGGGCTTCCAGGAGGCAACATCATTCTGGCCTGTCGTGACATGGAGAAGTGTGAGGCGGCTGCGAGGGACATTCGTGGAGAGACCTTGAATCCCCGTGTACGTGCCCAGCACCTAGACTTGGCTTCCCTCAAGTCCATCCGAGAGTTTGCTAGGAAGATCATCAAAGGTAGGCAGGAGGACACTGACTTTTCCAGCCCAGGTTTGGAGCTTCCAGTCAGTTCTCTGAGGAACCCGAAGCCAGTGAGTGCTGGAGAAGAGGCTGGCCAACGTGGTCTGCTGGCTGAACTCAGCTACCACCTGTTTTTGTTTTATCATTTTCGTAAGATCAGCTGTGCCTACTCATGAGCGTCCAGCGTGACTGGTTTGTGGACTGTTGGCATTCCCTCAGAGTAGGAGGGGAGTAGTGTGGGGGGGGAGAATGGTCCCCATAGGCTCTTACGCTTGAATGCTTGGTCTCCAGGTAGTGGAACTGTTTGGGAAGGATTAGGAGGCGTGGCCTTGTTGAAGGAGGTGTGTCACTAAGGGTGGGCTTTAGGATCTCAAAAGCCCACACCATTCCCAGTGAGCTCTCGCTGCCTCGTGGTTGTGGGTCAGATGTGAGCTCTCAGCTGCTACCCAGCACCATGGCTGGCTGCCTGCTGCCTTGCCTCCCACCATGATGGTCATGGTCTCTAACCCTTTGAAGCTGTGAGCCTCAGATAAACTCTTTCCTCTGTGGTTGCCTTGCTCATGGTGTCTGAGACAGAGGGGTTAGGGGAGGTCACTGGACCCTCATCTGAGTGTCTAGACACCCCTCCCAGCCATTTGTATAGAGTTTTTCTCTGAACTGCTCATGGTCTCTGGGATCTCGGGAAGAGGGGCTCCATCTGTGTGGCCATGGGCACAGACCTTCCATGCAGCTCTGGGGTCACCTGTGCTCTTGCCCACATCCCCTTATCTGTGGCCTATAAGTAACCCCGATAAACTAACGGGTTTCCCAGGGTGAACTTAGTGGGATGGAATTTTGGTTTGCCCTTGGGACCTTAATAATAATATTATTATTTTATCTTAAAGATTTTTTGTTTTTCTTTGTGTGTATGTGTGAGTGCCCTCAGACACCTGAAGAGGGTGTTGGAGCCTCTCCAGCTGGACTTACAGATGGTGCTGAGCCTCTCTTTGTGAGGGTGCTAAAGCGCGGAACCGAACTGGTCTCTGGAGAGGAACGATAGAAGCGTTAGTACCACATCTGATGCTCGGTGTTAGCCTCTCCCAGCCTTCTCTTGTGGTGATCCTTCAACGCGTGATTAGGTAGCCATCGAAGTGGTGTATTGAGTAGACACTGTTTAGTAGGTTGGGTGCAGCTACCTAGGGGTCTGATGGTGTCTCCCTTTTTAACTTACCAGCGTAGATGGCTTGCCATCTTCTTTCCAGAGCTAGTAAACCGAAAAGAGTGGTTAAGTGAACTGAATTCAGACGTGGGTGCGTAACATGGTTGTCAGCCACAGGGTCTTCATATGCTGAAAAGGAAACCCATACTCGTTTTTCGCTTGTCTTTGGAGAGTCTGAACGCAAAATCGTGGGTGCTGACAGCTTTGGTGATATAGTGCCAGCGTCTGGTTTGGTTAGGGCTACGTTCAGTCTGTTGGGTGTGTCCTGGAAGTCAAGAGCCGGATATAGCACAGTAGCCTGTGGGGGCTTAATGTATCCCACCAAATGACTACGAAGCTTGTCTAGCGGGCCATCCAGCTACAGTAACGTCAGACATCTAATCTATCATGTTCGTGGGCAAGAGGCTGTAGAACCACAGTATACAAGACACTGGCAGAGTTTTTCTTTGCTATTCTTCGGTGTAATTGGACCTGAAGCCTCGTACTGTACCTTCTTTGCATAGTGAGCCGGTCACTATTAGTGCTCATTTTTGTCCTGCTAGGTGGGCAGGTGTGCCGCTTGGATTCGAGTGTTGTGTGATTTATTGTGGGGTTGTAAGTTCTGACTAATACTTGGGAAGTCTACGAGGCGAGGGGACCTATGCTAACTTAGTTGTCTCCTACCTTCTCTTCATCCCCCTCCATAAATCAAAGGTGCCGTAGGTCCTTTGTTTACTGTCCTGGCCCAGCGTTATCACAAATTCCTGTTTAACCTGAGCTCTGTACAGGGACCTCCAGACCTCTATGGTAACTACCTGTGCTAGCTCCGTCCATCTCTAACGAGCTTTCCAAACAAACTTTATTGTTCAGAACACAAAAGTGCAAAAGTATCAGCAAATAGTGGCACGGAGGCCGTTCTTTTTTGTGCTAGTGTAAATATATATTCCTGAGGTTTACCTGTCCCTTTGTGACCCAACGCAGCTTTACATTAGACACCCAACATGTCTCTGAAAGGATCCAGAACGCTCTTCAATACTCATCTTCATGCTTCTTCATATATATATTACCTACACATATATTTGTATTATATGTTATGTAAGAAATACAAACCACATTGTTATATGTATAAAAACACACACCTACTACTCAGCGACAACACACCACACACACACACACACAACACACATACACACCAAGGAATTGGCTCACACAGGTGTAGCGCTGACAAGACCCAGATCTGCAGCTTGCTAGCTGGAGACCCAGGAGATCTGGTGGATGCAATTTCTGCCCAGAGGTTGCAGGCTCCAGACTGGTTGGGTTTGGAGGCAGGAGAGAGTTGGCTGTTCCACTGGAAGGCCTTGGTAGAAGAATTCTCTCAATCTCTGTTGTTAGTTGGGCTTCTGAAGATTGGGTGAGGCCCACCCACATCAGGGAGGGCTGTCTGCTGGCTTCACGGTTTGCTGATGTAAATATTAACCTGCAGAAGTCCACTCTACTCTACCTTTACATGGATCCCAGGGACTGAACTCAGGTCGTCAGGCTTGGGAGCATGAACCTTTACTTACTGAGCCCCCAGTCTTACCACCTTCTTAAAAAATTTTTTTTGAGATAAAATCTCACATAGATTTGCCTACCTCTGCCCTCCTGAGCTGAGCTGAGATTAAAGACGTGGCATATACCAATTGCATTTTCCTTTATCACTTAAAAAAGTTACTTTAAAAATGTGAAAGTTTTTATTTATTTACCTTTTGAGACAGGGTCTCACTATGTAGCCCTGGCTGGCCTTGAACTCACAGATCCACCGGCCTCTGCCTCTTGAGTGCTGGGATTAATGGCGTGTGCCACCACACCTGGACCTTACCCCATCTTAACTCACTACATTGCACGTAACAGCTCCTGGGTCAGGAGTTTAACATGCTCTTTAAATTTTTGAGACAGGGTCTTATTATATCATCGAAGCTGGCCTCAAACTCAGAATCCTCCTGCCACAGATTCCTGAGAGCTGAGATTATAGTGTGCACTACCATGTCAACTACCATGCGTTTTTGTTACATTTTTTTCCCCCATGGTAGGAGTAGAACTTAGAACATTGTGAATCACACCCTTAGCCCTTACTGTTGATTCTAGGCCAGTCTACCTGAGGCTAAGCGCTTCCCCTCACTGGTTGGATCTAGCAGGGCTCTACCACTGAGAGCCCCCACACCTGAAAGCCCACTCCACCTCAGGGGGACTCTACAGGACTGTTCTGCCTGTAGCCACACCAGCCCCTCACTGGGGAGATTTGGCAGGGCGCTCTTACCACTGAAAGCCACACCCCAGCCCCTCACTAGCAGGTGATTCTGCGCAGGCCGCGCTCTACCTTCACGGCCTATGTTCCCCCAGGCCCTCACTGGGATTTCTTGCAGGTACTTTACTCTCCGAGCTCCATCTCACTCAGTCCCACCGTATCTGTTTAGGAGTTCAACTCAAGAGCAGGATCCTGACTGTGCAGGCTGATGATATGGGCCAAGTGGTGGGATGTGTTACCATGCTTAGAACACAGCATCTGTGATGCTGGGAGGACAGAGACAAAGGGAGGTCGATTCGATCCGGGGAGTATGGGCACAGTGCTGCAGTGTAGGAGAGACTAGCAGCTGAGTGCGGTGGTGCTTACTTCAGAATCCGTCTGCAGCTGGAGTGGAGAAGGGCAGGATGCTCAGGACCACGGATGAGTCAGAAGGGCCCTGGGTGTCAGGTCATGGTGATCGTTGTGCTGCCGGAGGGCAAGTGCCTGGAGCTCTTTCCTCGAGTGAGTCCTTTGATGATCTCCAGGCTCAGCTGGCAAATTTGTACTTCTGTCACCACCGAGGGCGACTCACACCCCCTGTGTTTCCTTCCAGTGATGTGAAAACTGTCACGTGTCAGTGTTTTGAATGGAAATATAGCTTGAAGCAACTGTCAGGGAGTGCAAAACGTGTTCAGCATGCTAGATTCCTTTATTTGTCTGTCTGTCCGTCCGTTCTACCTACCTACCTACTTACCTACCTATTTTTTGTTTTTCGAGACAGGGTTTCTCTGTGTAGCTTTGGCGCCTGTCCTGGATCTCACTCTTAGCCCAGCTGGCTCCAGCTGAGAGTCGCCGCTCTGCCTCCCTATGCGGGATTAAAGGTCTGTGCCACACCGACTTCCGCCGCACTCCCCCCCCACCCCCCTGTTAATTTTTAAATACATTTAATCTATCTGTAATCTGTCATCCACTCCCTCTGTTCTCTGTCTATCATTTGAATGCAATCTGTCCGCATGTGTCATTGACAGTTCCGTAGCACACAGTCTTTCCTCAGTCAAGGTACAACTTGGCAGTAGAGGGCAGGTTTGGTTTCATGTGGGTCCTGGGGGTCAAAACTCAGGTTGCCTGCTTGGCAGACGCTCCGTTAAGCCATGTCAGTGACACCCCAGCTTCTTGTGGCGGGAACCAGAATCCGAGTATTCAAGTGACCCACTACAAGTGACCCACTTCAAGTGACCCACTTCAGCTAGCTGGGCCATGGTACCAAAGATGCTGTAAGCTCCTGAAACAGGAAGACCAGCTGGAGATAAGTGCAGACGTATGGCTCTATGTGTGTGCGTGTGCATGTTGTGTGTGTGTGCTGTGTTGTGTGTGTGGTGTGTGCATGTGTATGTGTGGAGGTCAGAGGAGTCCGTTCTCTGTTTCCATCATGGGGGTCTTGGGGGCTTGACCTCAGGGTATCAGGCGTGGCCGCAAGCGCCTTTACCTGCTCAGCCATCTCCCTTGCCCCTTTTTGAAATGTTGAGACCAGCTCTCTGAAACTGTCCTGCCCTTGAACTTTTTCCTCATTACTCTTCTTGTCCTTCTGCCTCCGTGTCCTGAGTAGCTGGGATTCCTACTCTCTCCAAACACTGCTGGCTTTTTCTTCATACAGGTGTTTTACGTTATTTAATTTTGTTTTTGTTGCTGTTGTGGAGCGTGGGCACGGTCCGTTGGCGGTTGGCACGTGTGGGCGTGGGCACCAGCAAGCGCCTTTGCCCCCGCGAACCATTCTCAGCCCCTTTCTTCCCTGTGCAGCTACTCTGTGATTCCTTTCTTTTTAATGATTGAATGATGTGTATGTCTGTGGGTATGCGAATTCAAGTGAACTGGCTCCCCTGTCGCTGGGGTTGCAGGAGATGGTGAGCTGCCTGATGTGGGTGTTGGGAATCGAGTCTTCTGCAAGACCAGGATGTGCTCTCAGCCACCAAGCCGTCCCCAGCCCAAGAGAGCTCCTTTTCGTTTTCCTTTCTTTTAATAAAACCACTTATTAGCCTGAGAAACCTCCTGTGGTTAGAAGTTACGGATGAAGTAGGAGAGGCCTCCTTTGAGTGTATTTGGTTTTCAGTCTTGCTGGAATGTCTGTTTCAGGAAGGCAGTGACCTCGACTTTCCTCTCCACCCGGTATTTCCAGCGCTCAATCATAGGTGCTTAGAAAATACTTGTTGATTGAATAGTAATTACATGTTTCTACCAGGCAGGTACTATTATCTTTTTTAATGAAGGAAGAAACTGAGTCACACAGAAGCTATGTGAACTGCCCAGTTCAAAATCTGGTCAGGTTTTTATTTTTTGAGACAGTCTCACTCTGTAGCCCAGGCTAGCCCAGGACTGTAGGCAGAACCACCATGTCAGGCTTTTAAGTCTAAGATTTGAACTCCTGTCTGCCTGGCTCCAGATCTGATCTGTCCCGCCCCCTCCCCCACTCCAACCCTGGGAATCAAACCTGGGACTTTGTAGACGTGTGGTGGTTGGTTCTCTACGTGTCGGGTTTTAGAATATCCAGGAGATAAACTTCTGGCATGTCTGTGAGGGAGTTTCTAGATTGGATTTGTTGGGGTAGACCCACCCTACCTGTAGGCAGCATCATCCCGTGGACTGAGTAAAAAGAAGTGATTGGGGCATTTTATCTCTGCATTGGGATTAAAGGTGTGTGCCTCCAGGCCCAGCAATGATTTATCCTATTTTACTAACTTCTTTATTTTGGTTACATATATTAGTGTGTGTCTGCACATGTGGTGCAGGTGCCCGCAGAGACCAAGAGGGGGCGATGAATGTCCTGGGGCTGGAGCTACCAGGTGGCTGTGACTCTGATGTAGGTGCTGGGAACTGAAGCCCAGTCCTCTGCAAGAGCAATGTATGCTCTTAACCTCTGGGCCATCTCTCCAGCCCTGGGTCAAGGTTTTGCTTTTATACCCTGGCTGGCCTTGAACTTGTCATCCTCCTGCCTCAGCCTCCCAGTAGCTTGCTCTACTGCTCCAGCTGTGGCTTGGAGCTGTTGTTCTTCATTGGTGTGTCTGTACATCCCAGTCCCCCACGAAGTGAAGAGTGAGAGCTGGTCCACGTCTCTCGGGTTCTAGACACCCAGTTCCTTACCTCCACTGAAAATATCTTGGAAGTGTTACGGATTCAGTGGCGTCTCTGTGTGGAGACTCCTGGGGTCTGAGCATGGGGATCCTTGTTTGAGGTAGGCCCTTTGTAGAGATTATCAAGTTGACGTTTGAGGTCATCGAGATTCAGTCCTACCGTAGGTCCAGT